>NC_046620.1:1412343-1712343 GCF_900324465.2 Anabas testudineus
AAGGAGGTTCCCAGTCGAGTTTGTTTTAATCACAGCCGTGTGCTTCCTTTGCTCTCAGCTGTAACCCTGAAATAAATGAAGCCACAGAAGGCTAAACACAAATATTAATGCTACAGGAAGGTGAAGAGTTGGTGTTGCTCTTTTTCATCACTCTATGGTCTCAAGGAGGGAATTGAAACGACTGAATTGCTTAAATTGAAATGGCTGCAGTTCATCATCTGAGAGGAGAAAAATGGACCTTGAAGTACTATTATGTGATGGGATGACACAGCTGTAAAGATTCATCCAATTTTATGGGCACATACAGTGGAGACATTAACTCGTCCCATTCATCCGATAGACAGCGGTGAGTGCGTGTGCGCTGTGGGACTCGGGTTTACTTATATCAACTGAATTCTCTTTACTGTGGATCTGAATGAGTCAGTAATAAATGACTTAATGTGCAGTCCTGTCAGCGGTAACATCTGCTGTCTGTCTGTTCACCACAGAGACGGATGAGAACGCACTTCATAATGTGAGCCATTATCAGCTTCATACTGTCAGAGCTACTTTTATCAATTTAAGTCTAGTATTAAAATTTTCCTCCACCGTCGCTCACATTGAACAGAACTGGGTAGATCTTTATTATATTATTTATTTATTACATTCTTTGTTTATCTATTTATCTTGTTAATTTGCATTTGTGTGTTATCTGATTTTATCTTTACTGATGTTTTAAAGGGCTCTTTCTACACAGTGGTACTATAATATAATCATTATGGATGATTCCATTTTAAAGGGACCATTATAAATATATTACAGAATCATTTTCTCAGCAACACAAAATACAGAAAATCACCACAAATACAACTGTGTGCAAACAACAGTAATAATCATTTCATAAGATGTACTGTTCTTATTTTACATTTTGAGAAACTCATTTTATTCAGATTTAATTATAAACACAGAGCTGGAGAACTGGTCTCTCTATTGTTCTCTCTGCTCCATAGACAGGTTCAGGCCTCGGGCTGGAATCTGTCTCTCCAACAATTCACTGGATTTTATTGGCAGCACAATAAACTAAGGTCAATTGTCAGAGTAGTTTAGCCTGATGAAATCTGTCTGCAAATCCATTTATTTTTACGTGCTGTGTTAATTCACAATGAGCCATCTGACCACTTCCTCCACAGAGTGTGACTTATCAACGGGCTAATAGAAAACAACGCTGGCATTTGACAGTGGAAGAAGCTGCTCTGGAGTGACTGAGTTCCAAATCTTCTAGTTCTCTTTGCTGTCTAGATGAAAATGATTCAATCTGAACAGGTGAGACTTGTAATCCATCCACTTTATCCATCCAACCATGATTGGAAGTCACTTTACAGCTCTGCTTAAGAAGCACCGTCTCTTTCTGCACCACATTCACATGCTGCCTGTAAAAGTCGGACTCATGAAACATTCATGAAAAGTTCGAATCATGTGAACCAAGATTTTCTTCTTCCTTCTACTGGAGCTGAAGGGGCAGCTGCTTCATAATTAGTATTATTCTGCTCGTTCAGCCCCAACAGAGATTGGCGATGTAGTCCGAGTCAGGTGAACGTCAGTTTGTCTCCACATGCTGCAAGTTTCTAGTTTCATAGGAAGCACACCACCACAGAGCATCGATGAGCTGTTAGCACGCTTCATTCTTCTTCCTCCAGACGTACGACAGGTTCAAAACGTTCCACAGAACGCCACAGGACAGAATCCCAACACTACTATGGCTTATTTGAATGATTCTGAGGACCTTCAGTGTTTAGTATCCCTCTGCTGTGCAAACTGAACCTCAGTTGATGTTGTTATGCTAAACTGAGCTTGAATTGAAAAGAGGAAGCTGATGTTGTTTAAAGCTCATTAAGTCAGTCATGAATGATCACCTCATATTTAAGTGTTTTGTTTTTATAATGATATGATAGTAAAGAAAACTACTACTACACATTTCACCTTTGACACATACCCGAGAATCAAGAAACTGAAACCTATGTAAGAGGAATATATTCTTATATAGAAGTTCTAGACACCATCAAACTGTGAAATATGAGCGAGTGTAGACATAAAAGTCACAGACAAGACAGGAAACAGCCACAGACAGGCTGCTAACAAGCGAGAGAGTCTTTAACACCTGTGGCTGACGTCCATCAACAGCATCCAGGCAGGGTGTCTGAGGACTTCAGCCCTATCAGAAGAGACACTGGATTTAACTTTGTTTGATTCATTTAACAGATATTTAGAAGGAAGAACTGTGTTAATTACTAACAACTAAACATCAAAACCAAACCACTGAGCAGAACAGTTTCACTAAGAAGGAACTTTAAGGATTACCATTAAAATAAGTCATAAAAACTTAATGTGCATGAGATATGAAGGAGAATTCATAAGCAGAGACAGGTGTTTGATTTCTGTCCAAGATTCTGTTGGATTTGTAATAAAACACTGTCGTCCAAACTGTTGACTCAGTGTCTTTTTTAATAGGTATGGGCCTTACCTTTCATAGAGGGAGACACATGCCAAGGCCAAATGGTATCATCCTGATCTCCTCCTGCCAGATGCTTATTACAACACTTAGAATCAGAAGTGACTTCAGGTTCTCTACATTGTTTTCCACGGCAGAGCTGCAGAAGAGGAGAACACACAGGGTTCTCTGGAGCAATACAAAGAAACAACTGTGGTTGATGCTCTAACATTAACAAAGTGTAAATAAAGTAATACATTACTTAAACTAACTGATTGAACAGTGGTTCTCTGTGAGGTCAGTGCACCAGCAGAAATATACAGACAATACAACAAGATACGAACGTCTCACCACCAGGAAGAGTAAGAACGCCAGGTTCAAATCTGCATGTTGTTACATAGACTGATGAAACTGAGATTAACCTCTACTGAAGTGACAGAAAGGATCCAGACCAGCTCATCACTGAGGCAGAGAGGATGTGTCATCACTTGACTTGCATGTCTGTGTCTGGAACAGGATCACTAATCACCACAGTTCATGATGACGATGATTTAAAACACTCAGGAAGTGACTCCATCAAGAAGAGGAAGATTCGAGACGGGCCGACCCACTTGCACATGCATTTGACCTGCTGAACGAGAGATTGAACATGTATTGAACATTTCTTCTCCAGTGTAGAGCAAACACAGCTTGTTCCAACACTAGACGGAGCTGAATGACTGACTCCAGGCTCTGGAAGCTGTTTTACTCAGTTCATACAGTGACAACACTTTTCCTTCTACTGTTAAAGCTCTTACAGCAAACATGTTAGAAACAGCTTCTCCACAGTCAGCAGACACAGAGCTCATCCCACTGGAGTTCTGTCTGCTTGATAAACTCTAGTATTCGTTCTCTATCTGTATGTTTCGGTCTCTGTTCACTCCTGAGGGAAATATCTGGCTCTAGTATGTTCACCAGCTTGAAATGAGTCTGTTTGCTGTTGCTGCTGAACAGACAGTGTACAGTGTGTTTTGGACCTTCAATTCATCAGGTGGACACAAACACCGCTCTAATGGGATGATCATGTTGCTCTGTGCCAGCTGGATGTGTAAATAGGCTAATGGTTTGCTAAGTCATTAGCTATGACAACATGATAAACCAGTGATGTAGTAGCAGCTTGTCGGCTTTTTCTGCCCTCTAGTGACCAAAACTCCATTAATAAATAATTCAATGAAGGAAAAACATTAAAGCACATGGATGTATCAACTATTAAACTATTAACAGTGAGTCCCTGTTAATTATGTGTTATTTTATAATGTGTCAGAATATTCTTATCTTTATTTTTACATAAAGGCCTCTTCTTCAAGACTTTTAATGTAACTGTAATTCGACTGGTTGAAGTATTCAGTCAGTGATTCTCCTCAGTAATAATGCTGCTATTTAGAAGGTTGGGTTGTGTATTTTTACATAAGTACTAAAAGTAAAAACAGTCTTTGTGTACAATGAGTCATCGCTCATAATTATTGATTGACCTCCATGTTCACTGCTTTAGTGCTGCAGCAGGTGATGACAGCGCTGATTCTACTAAACCTATGAACTGTGATGATTGCTAATTTAGTATAATTCATATTTGAATTAATATACACACTGCTGCGTAGGAGTACTTTGTGTTTCACACCAGTGATTAATAAATTCAATAAAATCTGAATATTAACATAAAGAAGAAATTCCTTAAGATTGTTAGAGTAGGGTTATAAAGGGTCCCCCATTTGGTAATTTATAATGACTGTTTGTCATCAAGCATTAGTTTGTCCATCACATGTTATTATAGATAGTAAGTGGTCAAAGGATTCACTGGAGAGGTCTCTGTAAATAATTAAAGTTGAGATGCAGGAGGATTTTTCACTGATGGTAACTGAGCTATGAAGCTTTAATACACGATAGAATATCAATAATAAACCCTTTGATTGCAGCTGATAAACCCTTTGTATCACTGTGTGTAGGATCAACTGTACAGTCTGCTAAACGTCAGTATCACCACACAGGTTGTCAGCTCGTCTCCTAGCAACAGCTGCACTCGGTTGTCAGTCAACTGTTGCCATGGAAATGTTGACTCATAGGTTTAGCACAAATATGTCCAAAAACAGTTTTATCCTCTTCTGGTAAGATGCTGCTTTAGAGCCTGTGTCCAGTGTTTGCTGCAGCACATTCACGTTTCACTGTGAACTCGTGGCGTCAAATAGTCACTCAGGTAAAGACTCACCTCACTTTCAAATCAGCTGGAGGATCACAAGAATCCCTGAAATCTGAAAAAAAGCCTGTAGTCTCTGTCTCAAACTGATTTTCATAAAGCCAGAAACGCTGAAACCCTGACATTTTATTGAGCTCTTCACATACTTGAAGTAAAATATGAAGCAGCCAAGTGACTTCAGTTGTCAGATAAATGGAGTGAAGTAAAAAGGAAACTTCAAATGCAAACAATCATTCTTTTTGAAGTAGAGAAGTATCACACATATTAAACATGTTGGTTATGAATTCCTACCTTTTGAATTCTGTGCATAAAACTGTAGCACACACACACACACACACTCAGCAGCTGGCGTTCCTCTGAGCAGACAGGACTGAATTGGAAATGTCCAAATTTAGTCGTGCTCTGCATATTCATGTCCTGCATGATGGAGAATGATGTGGGGGAGAATAAACTGACAAACTCATAACAAAAACTAAAAACACAGTGTTGTGTCAGGCGCTGTCGTCTTTATGCAAATCACGTCTCCTCTCAGCAGAAAGTTGTGAACACAGTTTGATGGCTGAACACTGGAGAACAGTCTGAATATGCATCGCTTCGGATTTAATTTGTTGAGACATGTTAAGCTGTTTGTGTTTAAGTGTGTGCACGTGAGCATGTGTAAATATAATTAACTTTCTGTGTGTTAATATGTCAGCCCGCATAAATTGAATTAACCTTTAATCCGAGCTAAGATGCAGAACATGTGGCTGAGTTGTGCTGCAGTTGACGTGTGGTTACGTGTTCAGCTGTGCGAGGGAGCAGGGTCACAGCTCTGTGGAGAAACACATTTCACTTCATTTGGATTCAGTTTAATGCAGAACCAGTTCCCTCAACCCACATAGGTGTTTATTTATTTGATATGGGTCAACATTTTAATAAAACCTATGGCATTCCCATCCAGTGCAGCTGTGCTTTGTGCTTATTGAGTGCGAGGAGCTGTGTTGGATTCCCAGAGGCAACATTACGTCAGCTCCTCCAGCGCATTTCACCGATAAACAAAACAGACGTTATGATTTACAGCTAAAATCTTTTAAGATATTTTTGTCCATTCTGTGTACATAACAATACTGTATACCTGTAAACTGGCACATCAAATATACCTACCTTTAAAGAGAAAATAGAAATGAAACACAGAATGTGTGTGAAACCAGCTGCACCTCGACATGGTCAACATTATGCCTCCTGAACATCACGGGAACACTTTCTGAACAGTTTGTACACAGTGGTTTTACTCTGAGTGTGGACGGGAGCTGGCAGGAATCTACTGGGGGTTAAACAGTTATCAACTCATCTGTCGCCTCCTCTCAGCCTCAGCTCCTCTTGAGACCCATGACCACGAACGATTAATTGAGTTCGTCTCTTTTTGCCTCCACTGTCACAGTATTCACGTTGTTCTCAGCACAGTGTACAACTCTCACTGGAATAGTGTACAGCGCTGCCTTTGTCATTCAGCACTCGGAAACCCGGCTGAGAACAAATACAAGATTCAATCACTCGTCTTCAAGCAAAGTTCATGCAACATGATAAAATCAAACCACAGGTCAGTATTGAATAACTGAGTCTCTGACCCTTTGTTTGACTGATTCACCCTTTGACTAATGTGATGATTCCTCGTTTGACAGGATGATTAGATCTGTGGCTCCTCAAGCTGATTCGGGACGTTTGAGGACCCTCCCGAGGCTTTCCTGAGCTTCATGTGCTAAATGAGGAAAAGTTTAATTTCACTTTAATTAAATCCACTTCAAATGATCCCATATAGAGAATGCATAATGACTTCAATAATCACAGGTGTCAGTCTCACCGAGGAGCTCTGATCGCATGGATGAGCTGGTCCGCAGCTACACGACATGAGCAGTTCTTCACCCAAAATATTTTCAGTACAACCATTAACCAGTGCAGAGTTAGATGAGGGCTGTGGAATGTGGACCACGCTTCATGTCTGTCACAATGGATTCCAGCTGGGACCAGTTTCACAGCACCAAAAAGATGAAAACTTGAAAAATAACTCCTCTGCTGCATTCCCCAGGAGGAGGAACCCACTAGAAATGAGCAAAGCAGGTTCTCCTGTGCAAATTCAGTTGAAGCCTGTTGGTGATTCTTCAACATACTGATTAATACAGGCTTAATAAACATGTTTAAACAAAGACTTGTGTTGTGCTATTGATTATTGTCAACTTCAACATGTTTCTACCTGTTTGCATTAAATCCAGCTGTGTCCTGAGACAGTGACGTAATAGAGAGTTAAGTCATAACTTCACATCTTCAGTTAGTCTCTGTCGCATTGGCATTAACAAAGTAATGTAATCCCCCACTGAGTATTTATTACATTGTTCATATCAAATAAATCGTAAGACAGATAATAAGACAGATTTTCATCCACTCTTGCACAATATTAAAATTACTATTAGTAAAGAAGATTAATCAACAATTTTGTTTCAGCATTGTAAAAGCTGAGAGGGTCGAACTGCTGTAATCCTAACATGGTATCACACAGTATAAACACTCCCGTTTAAAGTCTCTTTCATGGTTCCAGGTCTAATCTCTGCTGCCTAAACACGTCTACAGTGCTCAGTCGTTGCTGTTCTGATTTATTCCAGACACGTCTCAACTCTCTGCAACCTGTCATCTTGCTCACAGATTCACTGATTCACTGATTCTGCAGCACTTAACCCACAAATGGTTGGTGGGAAATCATGAAACCATTGTGTTAAGTGTAATACACCAAGTTATTACATGGTTACATACAACGCTGCTCTCAAAGGCTTTAGGGTTTAAGTTTTGGTTATCAGTGGGGTTTTGAATGAGGTTTTCTTACTTCTGGAACTCAGAAGTTTCACTTTCACTTCTCTACTTCACTCAACAGTAAAACAAGAACTTTTATTTTGGAAATTGATCAACACTGCCTGTGATGGCAGCAAAGACCATAACCTCAGTTTTTGCACCCAGCATATAGCAGCAAGTGTTTCTAGTGTCAAATACTCCCTGGCAAAGTCTGACGGTAGCTTCTCATCGCTGGCTCGCTCCGACTACAGCTCTACATTTTTGTGCAGACTACACTGAGTGGTCTGCCAAAGGCCCCTGTGCTCCCCGGCCCTGTCCACTCATCACACCACTACCACTGTGTTGCGACAGGTTTCGAGCTGAATTTGAAGGTGTCTCATTAGGACTGCTGTATAGCGGCACATTTCTTCAGGCTCATAATAAAAGAGAGCTGCTGTAACCCCCAAAAGACACATTCAACCTTGTAGAAAGCAGATGTTCCCGTCCCCACAGTGAGGCTGTATAAGCAGGTTTTTGTCTGAGCAGCATGAATGCAGCACACACACAAACACACTTAAGTAGTCCAGGCTGAGTCCTAAAATCCTCAGATAAAAATGCAGCTCACATAAACAAGCCCAGACTGTGTGTAGAATTCCCTCTGTGCTGCCGTGACTGTTTATCTGCCCTGCGCTCTTTCTTCTACCTTCCGTCTCTTTTAAAATCAATAAAAAAAGAACCACCTCTTCCTAAACCGGTGTCAGAACAGACAAAGAAGCACCATGTAGGGAACCTCGAAATTCTTAATAGAAATATTCAAGAGGAAACATCTCACCTGCACGTTTAACTGACAGCTGATGACGGGAGCACGCAGCACCAGCAGTGAGGAAGCTGGAGACAACATGAAAGAAAGCATCTCGATGGGATGACAGCAGGTCAGACTGTTCAAAGCTAAATGTGGGCTTTTCTCTGCAAAGGGTCATTTTACACACGAACAGCATTTACTGCTGATATTTTTCTTCTTTCACCTAATATACAGATAAACACAGGTGCTTCCGCTGATTAGCCGACTGAGCCGTGCTGAGGTGGCCTGATTGATTGATGGAGATGACGCATGAGAGGAGTTCTAATTAAACAGAAGAAAAGTGGAAACACCTGTTTAGATAAATCATGCATGTGTATCGACTTGTAAAGGTTTAAATATCCCTTAACTTTAAGTGTTTTGGATTCAGTCTTCAGATCTGATTCCCCGGAGTCATTTCATTTAAAGTGTAATTAATGACCATGTTCGACTTTACCATTTAATTCCACGTCAGTAACTAAATATACACAATATAACGCAAATTAGTAGCAAAAAAGCTAAAAGCTATGATAAGTAGACTGTTGATGTGCTATGACTACAAGCTGAGCACTCGAGCTAACCACGTGGGATTAATGCATGAACCGTGTTCAGGGTGAAGAACCGGTGTTTTCTGTTCTTCTAATTCTGCGAGCGTGGCACAAATGCAGAGTTTGTCACATGAGGGAGTCTCAGACTGCGTCGCTCAGCAGCGAGTAAATCAGTTCTTCGTCATGTGGATCTCAGTCTCCAGAGTGATGAGTGTGTTTGTGTCCACAATTAATAGCTTGTTCTGCTCTGTGAAGCTACAATAAATGAACTACCAGTACTGTCTTCATTGTAATTACCTTTTCATTACAACTATTTATCATCTGAATACTAAATTCACTTTTTCCATTTAATTCTGGTTGTGTTTAAAAAACAATTGATCATTTTTACATGTTAAAATCCTTTTTACTCGATTCATCTTGTGAGAACACATTTATTTTCTTCTGTCACTAGACAAACCTGTCTCCTGAAAATTATGAAAACATAGCAGCAGCTACATTTATGAACAGAAAGCGAGTCCCAGGGTGTTGGTTGGAGTTGATGGAGTCAAGAATCCTGTGTGAGGGATAGGGAAAGATTGTTTTTAAATGTCACAATATTGGCATTACATTACTGTGGACTTTTCTCTGTTAAGCCAGCCCACGATCTTCCCCTGACTGTAGCTCAGTGGCTGAACTCAACCGTAAAGACATTTAAATTACACTGGAGTCACACATCTGGTTAAAACAACTAAACATGTACATTTAATTGCCATGTTAAGTAACATTTGCCACTTAACTGTGAACATATGGTCATTATGTTTACATGTAACATAATTATGTTCCCACAGAAACATCACTGAAGCTGTAGTTTAGTTTTACAGAAATACAGAAAAGAACAGGAGGTGGAGAGTTTGAAATACTGACGTTCACCACACAGAGACAGAATGATGAATTATAGGAAACATGATCCAGTGTTTTTGGAGTTTGTGTCATACACGAGTCCCAAGAACGAAACAGTAAATTACCACAAATCACAGCCACATAATTACAAACTACTAATAAATAACTGTGTTTAACTGGCAGTTGAGGACACCACAGATAGCTAATTTCTCCCCTTTCCTTTACATCCTCCATCCTTCTGTGACTTATTTATGACGGCACCAATGCAACCCTGTGTCCCCCTCACTAGTAATGTGCAGTAATCAGTACAACATGAGCCAAAACCCGCGTGTAATGGTTTTGCTGCCAAATGACCTACATTAACGGCTCTCTGCACTCTTATCTCATAGTAAATTGAGTTTTGCAGGCAAATTGTAATCGTTCTTTCATTCCTTTCCATTTGCATTTCACTGCAGCTGTTCAGCTGATGCTGTTATCAAGGGATGCTGTAAAATCCTGGACACTTTAACAATGTGTGATTTATGTTTACAGGGGCAACATAAAACTGCCGGGACGTCCTGAAGCCATATTTCACATTTTGTCACAGTTTTTAAACCCGAGCCATCGGCGGTATTTCAACACACTGGTGACTAAAAGGTAACATGTGGAACTGAAAACAGTATTGTATAGTTTGGGTAGAAATCAATCTGTGGTAGCTCCATGAATTATTCCTTCTATCATCACATGACATCATGAAATGAATGAGGCTAAGCTACAGGACAAAGCTACAGCCTCCAAAATGATCCCACACAGTTGAATTAACCTCTCTGAACAGTTCTTAAGAAACAAACTTATTCCATTATAATCATATTATTCTTCATCTCTATTTGATTCTAGCATGTTTTCAACTTACGTCAGATTAAATCAGTGTAACCAGAAAAATAGATGTGTAGGTTTCCTATGTAGCCAATGACCTTCACCAATGAGGTCGGGCAGCCTGTATGTATAAGAGATAACACCCAGGGCATCAATTGCTGCACTTCATTAAGCTCATTGCTTTGAGTGCAGGGTAACAACTCAAGGTGACTCAGATGCAGTGTACCAGCGTATCTTCACTTTCATCAACTAACATCTTCTCATCTCTGGACTGTTCGGAGAGACTAAAAAAAGAAACTTTAAACCATAAAGGACATTTCTTCCTTCTGCTTTGTGTTGTTGTTGCTGTACTCGCAGCAAAACTGAATTAAATTCAGCTGGTTTATTTTAATTACCTATACTACACTACACTTACTCCACCACAACCATTATCAAGGAAGGTGGTGTGGGGAGATGTACACATACATCCATCTATCATCTTAAATGCTTTAAGGGTCACGTGAGTGCTGAAGCTAATCCCTGCTGTCTTTGTCAGTGGTTTTGTTAAACTATAATTGCTGTAGCTCAGAGCTTTCATTACTTGCTGAATATGGAGAAAGGGAACATACAGAGATCTGTGGTTTTACTGAATCAGCTTTATTTGAAACATTCAGTCACTTTTTCCTTCTGTCCAAAATCATTTTCCCAGTGACACCGTGACAATCAGCACTTCTCTTTGGTTTAAGCTCACCGTCGACCTCCCACTGGCTTCATGTTAGATTCAGTCACTGCCTCCTGAAGCTGTGGACACATATTGTGATGATACTGTTAGTACACAAATGATATTTAACATGTGTCACATGTCATCATCATCTGGTCTGTTAATCAGTTAATGAGTTAATGAGAACGCCACACATTTTTAACTCTGTGTGTGTGTGTGTACGTGACTCCTTGTGGCAGGTTTCCTGGAAACTGCCGCCCTGATAACAGTTTTCTTTTTTCCACCGGTTATATAAATACATTTCACATATTAATCATATATTAATAAATGATTTCTTATTTACGAGTCATAAATCAGGACTATGATCGGTCCATGAAATGGTTCAGCTTTGATTTGCTATTGAATTCCATTAAAACAACATTAAAGATATTGTTTTAATGTCTGGGAACAATCTGCAGCTGAATCACCAGGTAACCATAACAATGGTTCAGTTAGTGACTGCAAACACGCTTTCAAACATAGAAGGTGAAGTCCTGAGTATCAGTGATATGAGAATAAGAACTGTCAGTGCTGAAGTATTTTCCTATACATCTCATAAAGAGAACATTTCTCCGTGAATGTGCAGAAGCCCACAAATCAATAATCTATCCACGTACAGGTAACGATCAAAAATAGTTAGATACAGAAAAACACCTCATTTAAATTCTACTACTATAAATGACCTCTACCCCCTGGTGGGCTGTGAAGGTACTGCAGGAAGGGCCACACAAACTGTACAATAATCACTTGATCACAAAAAGAGACCAGACATCATGACAACAAGACAACATGACAACAAGACAACACGACAACAAGACAACAAGACAACACGACAACAAGACAACAAGACAACATGACAACAAGACAACACGACAACAAGACAACAAGACAACACGACAACAAGACAACAAGACAACACGACAACAAGACAACAAGACAACACGACCACACGACAACATGACAACAAGACAACATGACAACAAGACAACACGACAACAAGACAACAAGACAACACGACAACAAGACAACAAGACAACACGACCACACGACATCATGACAACAAGACGACATGACAACATGACATCATGATAACAAGACAACATGACAACATGACAACAAGACAACAAGACGACACGACAACAAGACAACACGACAACATGACAACACGACAACATGACAACACGACAACACGACAACAAGACAACACAACAACATCACAACAAGACGACATGACAACAAGACGACACGACAACAAGACAACATGACGACAGGACGACATGACGACAAGACAACATGACAACACGACAACAGGACAACAAGACAACACGACAACAAGACAACACGACAACAAGACGACAACACGACAACAAGACAACACGACAACAAGACGACACAACAACAAGACGACATGACAACAAGACAACATGACAACATGACAACAAGACAACAAGACGACATGACAACAAGACAACAAGACAACAAGACGACATGACAACAAGACAACATGACAACAAGACAACATGACAACACGACAACAAGACAACACGACAACAAGACAACAAGACAACACGACAACAAGACAACACGACAACAAGACAACACGACAACACGACAACAAGACAACATGACAACACGACAACAAGACAACAGGACAACAAGACGACACGACAACATGACAACATGACAACATGACAACACGACAACAAGACAACATGACAACAAGACAACATGACAACAAGACAACACGACAACAAGACAACAAGACAACACGACAACAAGACGACATGACAACAAGACGACACGACAACATGACAACAAGACAACACGACAACAAGACGACATGACAACATGACAACACGACAACATGACAACAAGACGACATGACAACAAGACGACATGACAACAAGACAACACGACAACATGACAACAAGACGACACGACAACAAGACGACATGACAACATAACAACACGACAACATGACAACAAGACGACATGACAACAAGACGACACGACAACAAGACGACATGACAACATAACAACACGACAACATGACAACAAGACAACAAGACAACATGACAACATGACAACATGACAGACGCAGCTGTCAGGTTTGTTGATTCGATCTCCTGGTAACGTGAATCTAAGCTGTGACGGCACTGAAGGGCTTCACCTTAGCTACGAATGCCGAGCACCCACCACAACACGAAGGAACCCTTATTATTAAAGTGAGGATAAAGTTAAAACAGTAATGTTGGTGGTTTTCAAGAGGAACAGGGAGATCTGCTTCTTTAGTGTCGCTGTCTTTATTCTGATGCAGCAAACTGTATTATATTTAAGAGGAATCTCACATGTTGATGTCTGAATAGACTCACTGTGTGATATTACAGACTCTGATTACTGACTTTAATGTCTTGATGACTAACATGACGTTAACTGTGCTGCTCACCTCTGCTCCATCTTTATCTTTAGATGTAGGCAGAGGACATTAAACCTCGGTCTTTATTTGCATGTGTGAGCTGCGCAGCTTCGTCTTCATGGCTTGTTGCTCTTTGTGTGTGCGCCTCTGTATTACTCTGTATTACTGTATGCACCTTTGTTTGTGCTCTCATAAATCTTCATCATTCACCCAGCTGCCCCCCGTCTGTGTCTACTTCAGCATCGCCACCCTTCATCTCCTCTCCCCTCCATCTTTACCCTTCCTCCATCTCGCTCTCTCCATCTCTTATTCATTCTCTACTGTACCTCTTCCTTCTCCCTCCTTTCTCATTATTTACCTTGTTGCTTCCTCTTCATGTGTCTGTTTCTCTCTTTCATTCATTCTCTCCCCCACTCACCCATTTTCTCCCTTCATCTTACTGTCTCCCTCTTCATCTCCCATTCAGTCTCTCTCCTTCCACTCCTCCCTCTCTGTCTGTTATTTGCCTTCTTGCCTGTCTCTCTCTCTCTCACCCGTTCATTGATACTGGACACTATGTGACCAGCATGCCGAGTGGCTGTTCATTATTCTGGTGGCGAGCAGCAGGAGTCAGGGTGGAGTGTCAGGCGTAGGATCGTGTGGTGAACAGAACGACAGCGAGGGATGATGAAAACAACAGCAGACCACCAGTGAGATAACGAAAAGACAGATAACTCAGCATCGGTGTGTGAATGAGAATAAAAAGAAGCAAACAATGAAATATTTAGTAGTTTGCATGTTTTCTATTGGAGTTTGCTTTTCCTGTTTCCCATCGTGCATTTGATTCTTGTGAACAACAACTACTACTCTTACTGTCAAAACAAAGCACTGCACGTCATTTTAGAACAATAATGTTCTCAAACGTTGAACTAACATCACTGAAATAATAATAAAAAGATTCTTTCTATACAACATAACGTTTAATGTTAATATTTTCTACAAGTTTAAAAAAACTCCTGAATTATTTAATGCCGTTATGTTTTGATCGTCTTCATGAATGCAAATATCTTCAAGTTTGGCAACATTAAATGTTGTAGTTTGGAAGTTTTACAACAGGAACAATGAGAGCAAAACCAAAGCAGATAAAGAAAATATCATAAGGTACTTAAAGAGTTCAAGCAGGTGTCAAACCAGGCCCACGGTCCAAAACTCCAGAGAATCCAAGCAACAGAGCAGGAACTGATCCAGAAATCAAGTAAAGTTGAACAAACGGCTTCAACACAGGAACTAGAAAAGTCAACAAAAGAACCGACCAGGGAGAAGAAAATGCCCTAAATTCAAAATGGTCGCCAGCTGTGTGTGATGGGTGGAACAGAGTCAGGTGGGAAACTGAGCAAACAGGGCAGGAAGGCCAGGTGAGAAGGAAAACCAGGAACACAGGGGAAGTCCGGGGACATCTGGTGGTAGAATCAGGGAACAGACTGTGTCCGTATAGAAGGAGCAGGGTAACAATGAAGATCAGAACTCCTGCAACACGTGCTGTGTGTCATCTGTGAGGACTCTCAGTCATCCAGCTCACGATTAGCCCAAAATGTGCTGTTCAGCAGCCACTGGACGTACTTTAGGTTCTTGGAGATGTTTCACCTTCCATCCAGAAGTTGTTATCAGAAGAATCTCGACTGATGTGACTCCTAGTTTGGCCCTAATGAGTCCGAAACACTGGACGACTGTGCAAACAAAGCTATGTAGCTGGAAGATGAGGTCAAATACTTCTGGGTTAAGTTTAGGCATGAAATTAACACAGCTAGAGTAAAAATGACCGCTTCCTCAACTTCACACGGTGTTTGTCATCTGCTTGAATTATTTTAACCTTATTCTCATTAAAACACCACAAAATAAAGAGAAACCAACCACATTTATCGTCGTTCTACCAAAACTCCCCCACGGTCCCAAACAAAGCTGGTTGACTTGAGATGTGTCTGAATGTGTCCTCGTGACTGAAGTCATTCAGAGGACATTTATTCCACGTGGCGTTAACGACAGCTCAGGGAGGAAAAGGAGGCAAACTAAATAAAAGACTCACAGAATCTTCACAGTGGGACACGGCTGCAGAAAACGGACGTTTCAGTGTGTTGTTGTTGTTGTTTGGTTTTTACAAAACTGGGGAATTTAAATCAAAGCGTTTTTTACTTAAACTGAAATTTAACAACTTTAAAAACACTGTTGAAATCTCCCAGAGGACCAGCTGAAGTCATTTTCATCACGCCTCAGTGAGCTAAATGCTGCACTACTGATGGAGATGGTGGAAATAAAGAGCTACCAGAGAATGACAAAAACTGCAGGTGTGGCTTCAGTACTGTCTGTGTGCGTTCTCTGTTCTCCCGTGTTTCATTAAAGAACATCGACCATACTATAAATATTAGACTAATGTCTAATTGATTCCACCAACTGAAGACACTGTAGTAATATCACAGCCTGTTCACTTTATTCTTACTCCTCCAAGCCTCCAATTCTGTTGTGAGTTGTCAAATATTAATTAATAAATTAAATTAATGTTGTTAACAACCTTTTTTTCATAAAATTAAACATTGGTTTAAAATCCAGATTGAAGCTACAATATGCGACTTAAGCTTACACAAGCGTGAGACTTGTAATAATCGGTCCAGTCTGCTCTGAGCAGGCCTCCCTCTCCCTTCTGTGCTCTTTCACCATCTGCTATATCCCCTCTATGTTCTTCAAAGCCCCTCAGGTATTCATTATTATCAAATTGAAGTTTGCACGATAAATAAGAAGCCTTAAATTCTACAGATCTAGTAGAAAAAAAGAATTCTCTATAGTGCAGCCTGTTTTATCCTGTGCAGCATTTTAACCATGAAATGCATGGTAAGTAAAAAAAGACACTTCTCTGTTCAGTGGGGCTGATGTCATGATGTATTTAATCTATGTTAATTGATCTATTTCAGTCTTTTAGAATGCAGTACTATGGATTTATGTGAGTGTTAATGAACGTAGACCTGAGAATGAGTTGAGGTGTCGAATATGCACAGGTGAACATGAGCTCATGCGTGGGCTGTGTAGATACCTGGATTAAAAGAAGAGCGTGAAATACACGCCTGAAAAAACAAAGATAAACTGTTTTGGGTGTAGACGCAGCATCAGCAGCAGTCAAACACCATTGAGACTAGGTGGTGAAGAAAACATTTAGCAGCTAAAGAGTTCGTTATTTCCTTTGGGAAACTGTTGGTAGACACTAAAACCTGAGCTGAAACAAGTGAACATGGACAATGCTGAAAATCAGTGGTGATGTTAGTCTGTGTCTGATGGATGAGCAGGTAGACAGCTGGTTAATTCATTAATCATCAGTGTGATGGTGATAATACATCAGTTTTGTGCTTAAATCTTGTTCCACAACACAAAGTAGAAAAAATTACATTGATGCTGATTTAAAAGCGTCTTGTTCTTCTCCAGAGAGTAGAATCATACAGTGGCAAGAAAAAGTATGTGTGGTCTGATCTTCATCTAAGACCTAAAAGAACAACATAAAAAAATCTGATCGTTCATGTTTTAAATGCGAACAACTCTAAAAACAAAAGAAACAACCCGGAGAGACAGACAAAGATTTGAAGGCATCATTGGAACTGGCTCACATCTGTGTTCATGAGTCGACAGCAGGTAAAACACTGAACTTGTTATTATATTAGTTACATTATATTTGTTAATACTCTTGAAATTTAGATCACATATTATTATTATTATACTTTTTCTTGCCACTGTATGGCATGTTCCAACTTTTGTGTCTGACAAAGACAGTTTAGGTTTAGTGATGTCAAAGGTCAAATGCTAACCGACCTCCATAACTTCCCATGATGCATGTCACGTGACACATTAACAGAAACAGGCTCAAACTTCGATCTCCTCAATGAGTGATGACGTTTAGTTCGTTTTCTGTCCTAAACCAGGACTGAGTTTGTGGAACAGCATTTTCACGCTGCAGCCGCAGATTCAACTGATACTGGTTCTGATTGCAATCAGCGCTGATCCACGCTGCTTCACTGGCCTCTCTCTCCTCTCGCCACACCTGATCATCCTCACCACCTGACTGCTATTGATCCCACTTTAAAAAAGTCCCACTCAATTTGTTCCCATTCATTTGCTGCCTGTGGTTCCTGCTTCGAACGTTGGTGTCACCTCCCATCACGTTTCCTCCACTCCTCCCCGTTGCCATTCCTCCTTCCTCATTCAGAGAGATGTCTTGTTTGTAAAGTGCTGCACAAACAGTCGGGGAAAAAAACTGTTTTTGGCTGCTGTGACTGCAAATTTGCCAGAAGCAGTCACGGTTGAGCTTGTTTTCAAAGTGCCTGAAGTCCATCACCGGGGAAAAATCATTACAGGAACTTGATCACTGAACACTTCTCAGTTGTAGACTTACTGTTCCTCTCATTTGAGGACGCTAAACAACAAACAGTCATTTGTTCTAATGTCTACCATAAGGAACTACGTAAGAAAAGGTGTTTGTAAATGTAGTGTGAGCAGGAGATATGGACAACAGCAGTCTGAGGAGGCAGAGTGATGTCCAGGTGTTTTACAATTCATATCACACTCTCAGCAGAAAACATCCAAATGTGATTTTCTTTGTCAATATTGTGCAGCAGCAGCCGTTCATCTTAATCTGCACCCGTATGGCAGAGAGCTGCAGACTGGGATCAGCAGCCACCGTCTCACCGTCTCTGTTTCTGTGTTTCTACAACTCTGCTGTTACAAGTCACGATCCTCCTCCAACATGATGTTCTCTACTTCTCTGGCAAACATTTTTGAAAGCAGCTTTGTTGTGTTAAATGAGTTTTCATATATGAAATTTACCAAGTCTTTGTAATTGTCATTGAAAAAAGGAAAAACAAAAACAAAACTCCAGTTTAGTCTTAAAGCAGGTCCTGACGGCCACTGCAGCGGCGGGTCGGTCCGAGCTGTCAGTAACCTCAGCTCTCAACAACAGAACCGAGGAGATGGCGTCACACTGTACATTTTCATTTTCACTCACGTAGGTGGAGGTTTCACGGATGTATTGAGAACAGCAGAGCGTTAATGGAGGCTGGTCGCCTGGTGACCTGCACAACCCAGCAGCATCATTTCACCCACCAGGATCCGTTTATAAGACCTCTGTGCCACATGTAGGCTAACATGATGTGTTGAAGAATGTATGATAATCACACTTTAGCACCACATGCTAATATGACAACATTTTTATATTTTATAGATTTTACTATATTTTAACGTCTGTTGTCTTACATCCATTACATCTATGAGCTGTTTGTGAATCAAGCTACCAGTGCTAACACTTAAATTTGTAATTGTCTACTCTCCATCTATAAAATATAAGAGTGTAAAACACTTAGATGTAGTGTTTAAATTACTGCTTTAGTTTCTCTGGTATCTGAAAACTTCATGTGCTAATTTATCCATCCCTCCATTAACCTCATGTAAACCAATTATCCTGTAGCAGCAGTGAATTATTCACTTCAGTTATTCAAGTCATTTAATGCGCAGCTGATAGTAAATGCAGATGTTACAGTGTAAAATTGAACTAATTCATTCACAACAAAGTGCTGTAAAGAAAAGTTCATGCAGCTTTCTACAGATAATCTAATGCACCATGCAACATGAAAGAGTTCTGCATATCTCCTTTAAACGGTTTCACAAGCACCTGCAAATTCATTTATCATGATTTTATATAGCACATAAATAAAACATGTCAATTTATCTCTTGGCCTTAGTGCCAAGTGAAGTGGCTTGTGTGACCTATGAAAAGGTATAAAAGTGAAGGCCAAATGGTGTTGCCCTTTGAATTGTGAAATTTATAAAATTTATAGCCTGGTTACAATCAATATCTTTATAAAAACAGAACAAAAAGATGTCTGGTCTGAATCTGCACTTTCTCTCAGTGATACAGAGATTTACAGTCAATTTCTGCTTATACCTGGATGTGTGGACCTCAACTCACTGCTTTTAAGTAAATGAATGTTTGAGTCTGAGTAAACTCATTAGAGTTATAACATACTGAGAATATATGTGTGAATAAATATAGGTAGAAATCTACAGGAATTGATAGAGGACTTCTCTGTGCTTCAGTGATCTGCTGGTGTATGAGGAAACGTAATAGTGTGTGAAGAGGTGAGGTTGCAGCTACACACCCCTGGGAGCCCTGTGTTTAGAGAGAGGAGAAGAAAATGGAGATAGATGAGGACGGAGAGAGAGAGACCGAGCGAACGCAGTGTAAACGACAGAGAGAGAGAGAGAGGATGTGTGTGTGTGTGTGTGTGTGTGTGTGTGTGATTCCCTGGTGAGATATTTCTCCCTGAAGCTCTTCCTCTGTCTGTACTGGACTGTGTACCTCTACAGAAGTCACTATGAACTGTGTCGTGTGTGTGTGTGTGTGTGTGTGTGGTTCATGCCTGCTGTTTTTCTCTGAGCTTATAACAAGTTTTTTTAAAGAACGTCTGCTGCTGGGTACAGTTTTTATCAATACAGAGAAAATAATGACTTTGTACATCTGGATTCGTTTTGTCAGATTTATTTCTTCAGTTTTATCTTTTCTGAATCTCACAGTGAATGTTTCTAATCTTTATTGTACAGCTAAACCTCCTGATTAAGTGACCTGTTGATATTTTACTTCACTCCAACATTTAAAACAATCCAGAAACACGACCACTTGGTCACAGGACTTTCAGCTTCCTAAAGATGTTACAGCTGGTTTGACAGCTTTAAACTGGGCTTTGTTAATGGTAGCTTAGTGTAAATGGACCTGCTGCTAGTGAGGGACTGTCTTATTAGGACCATTGTTCTTCAGACTGATTTGTGCAACCTGTTCATGATATTTAAAAAATATATAAATTTAACAATTAAAATTGTTTATTAAAAGTAAAAATAAGAATTTTACACGTGGATCTGCAAGTTTACGGTCAGAAGTCAGTAAAGTCCACGTCAGGTTTCGAGGCTCTGTGTGAGTGACTGAAGTCTAGTATTGTAGTATTGTGAGCTGCCCAACAGAACATGATTTCTCGGAAAGTTTAAAGAGTCCTAACTAGCATTTATTAAGCAACCTGCATGGTCCGAACATGTTCAAGAGAATCCTGCATTCCTACAGTGAAGTAACACGGATAAAGACTGGATGATCACTCCTCCAACTTCTATTCATCACCATCGATGTTTGAACTGTCAAGAAAAACAATCTCTCCTGAGTTGGCTCAGGATCAGTTGCAGAAGCCTGAGTGCTTCTTACATGTGCATGATGCATGTGGTGTGTGCTGCAGGCATTAATTGATGGTTGTTTGACATCACACAGCTGGAGTGAGCTGCACCCCACCTTAAAACAATAATTCAAACAGTGCCTAAAAAGCAGGTGGATGACAACACAGCAATGACAGAGACAGTACGAGAGAGGTGAGACTGAGTGGAAGGAGGAGGAAGAAGTAGAGAGAGAGATCTAGCAAGCCAGAGAGAAGGAGAGGGAGAGAGGGGAGAGATGGGAGGGAGGTTGGAGAGGGGGAGAGAGAGAGTGAGCTGAATGCAGTCCAGCCTCTCCGTGCAGTGGAGCAGCAGCCAGTCAGTCCGACACTGAAGGACACAGAGAGAGGAGAGACTTCACAGCAGCCCACAGAGAGGAGAGATAAGGAAAGAAGAAAGAGAAGAGCATGTGTTCGCTGACCTTCCTCTTGTTTCTGTGATATTAACCGGTCGGATGAAGAAGACAAACTGCAGCAGGAGGTAGAAGACAAAAAGGAGGAGGAGGAGGTGTTGGAGGTCCGCGTGTTCGTTTCTGCTCTCGCACCATCAGCCCGAGGAGCCTGACACTCGACAGTGTCACTGCGACAGCGCTCAGCGAGGGAGCGTGCACGAGCAGAGTGGCTGTGTGTGTGTGTGTTAGTGTGTGTGTGTGTGCGTTTAGCCACCAACAGCTGAAGCTTCATCTCTCAGGTGGATTTGGAGGAAACCTGGGATTTTCATCACTGGGAGTTTTTTGCTGGTGTTTTGTCTGCTGCACCTCTTTTTTCCCTCCTCTCTCTCTTATTGCTCCTTCAGTGCAGACGTCTCTGCCGGCGCTTTTGCTCGTTCCCTTGCTCAGTCGAGGGACTACTGCTGCGCTTTGCTCTCTCTCCTCGCTCTCTTCTCTTTTCCTGCCTCCCTGCTCCCCAGCCGGCTTTGCTGTGACTGTGGCGGCACTACAACCAGCGGTATCGTTCGCCGGCTCGCCTGCGGAGAGCAGAAGCAGATGGGTGAGTGTCTGTGATTGACTCTGTGTTGAAGAGAACACATGAAGGGGAGATGCTCTTTTGCTCCTTTTCTTATTTTCACCCTGTTTTCTCTGCCGTCTGTTCTATTTTCACCTCATTTTCACTTCTTCTGCATCTCTGGCTGAGGTCATCTTTCATTCATTTCTCCTCCACCTCCACATCCATCAGATAAGAATCTATTCATTTTGTGCCTCTTTCTTTTTCCCCATTTTCCATGTTCTCCTCTTGTTCTTTCGCTCTTTTTTCTGCAGCCATTACTCATTTGCGCCATAAGACAACCCTCCAGGCAAAACATCCACACACATCGTAACCTCGAAGTCATCGAGACTGCGAGGCGTCAGGTTTGACATAAAATCGACAGTCGAGGGTTGAACCTCGATAATCCCTCCATCCTTCTCTTCATCCATCACTCTGCTGCCTCATCACCCCTTCCAGTGCACACAGTCACCTACGCCACCTCTCTACCCATCACCCTCCACTTCAACTCATCCAACCTTGGTAAAAACTGTGAAACATCCAGACATTTATTCAGACACCTGCAAAGACCAGAACTTAAACAAACCCACAGGTGCACAGAATATACACCGTGGTATAGTAAATACATCCCCACACACACACACACCATCATCAGCCTGATGCAAATATCAGTCATACTACAGTTAGCTTGGTGTTAACAACAGAGCATCAGCAGTAGTACACACACACACACACACACACACACACACACACAGGTACAGACACCAGGCGGGAAGCTGATTCATTCACATGTTAATTTATTCATCAGATGAAAAGTGCTCACATCCTAAAACGTCCCATGTGGTCCAATTTGCAGCAGAACTGTTTATTAATTGTTTGTCTGAGTTGGAACCAGGAGCCTGATTGTTAACAAATCTTTCATCAGCTCAGGTTTGCCTTTATTGTGTCTGCTTCGTTAACTGTCGAGATGAATCAGGTGGATGTAGCAGCGTTTGGGGTGAAGCTGCTGCTGAGTCGAACCACTGAAGAGAAATGTACTGAGATTAGGATCTAATCTCTAATTCTAACCTGTGGCCACAGAGCTTACTGCTGCATCTGCCTGGTATGAATGAGTGGATGGAAGAAGCTGTCAGGGAGAGTGAGCCCCCATATCACGACACCAGATGTTAGTTTAATGTTACTCCCAGTAAATTGAATACATGTTGTGTATTCAGAAGAGGACCTAAAGCTCCAATCACACTTAGACATTTTGTTCCGTAGCCTCAGTTCTACCCCAACAAAAAGGTCCTCGCTTGTAGTTTTGATCTAGCTACAGCTACCACCTACAACTACATGTGGCTTTATCCCTTTAGTTCCAATGAGAGAAAGGTACCAGACACTTTCCTGAAGCAGGAGGCCCAAAGTCTACTACTTAGTTTTCTGCTGGGTTTTTCATGTAACCTCATGGTCTTCATCAGCTGAAGCTTAAGAGTCATCACAAGCTCCAGGTATAAAAATCCAGCTATAAAATAACTGGAACCATTTTACAGAGAACATCGTGAGACAAAGGCAACTTGAACATAAACATTTAAGATCACTACTATTTATCAAATGTCTGTTTTAAGGAAAACATTTAGCAGCAGATTCTCCTGATGTCTTCTACTGAACTATCCACTGTCTACTCTCACTCTCTGGGAACCAGCAGGAGTTTTAAAATAGAAATGGCTCCAGATGATGGTTGGTTCTCTGCCAGAGTGGCTGTTAGACCACACAAACCTGCCAGAGGCACATCAGAGATGATTAAAATATGTTCATATCTCAGACTCTACACTTTTAGGTAATATCACTGGACAAGGAAGCTGCTCTTCTGTCACATGTTCGAATTTGAAAGCCACACAGCTCTTCGTCTCTTGGGAGTGATATGCAACAAAACCTCGAACCAGAACCAGAGAATGTGCAATTACATGGTGATTCCCATAATGCCCCAAGCCGCCAGAATAAGATGGTCATCCTGCTGTTAGCCTCATAGTCCCCAGATAATGGGCCTGAAGTTGTTCTGCTGTGCTGCACAACTGCAACAGGTGAAATTAGACACAAACCTTTAAAGGAACCAAATGAGCCATCAGTCCTAACAATGCATTTCATTTAAATGTAGCTACCAGAGGTTGGTTGACAGCTCTGTGGTCCTTTCACCATGGAGGAGATGCCCTCACTGTTATTCCAGAGATGTCTTTCCTCTTGAATTGGGTCACTATTTGAAATCTTTTGTGATGGTTGTAAATTCAAGCCTGCAGCTGTCATCTTTTGCAAAACAGCAAGCGACAAACTCTAAGGCCAAAACGCACAGTCTGCATGTTACAAGTTTTTTTTTTTCCTTCTTATAATTGGATTTGATGAAGGGGATGAAACGGACTTGTTGCTGCATCTGAGCGATGACATTTTAAGAGTAAAAGACTCTGAACAAGGCTAAAGCTAAAAAATGAACTCCATGCTTCTCTTCTTTCTTCTCGACTGATACCTTGAGTTTGTATCCACAACACTGTAACTGCTATTATAAGCTGCAGCGGGCCTCCCCTTGAGGATGTTCTTTGCTGTGATTATGTGTAATATGCGTACTTAAGTGCTGCCAACGGCACTCTTTAACAAACAGCCTCTCAGGCGGTGTGTCGCCACTAAACCACATCGTGGAACAGGATAATTCAGTGTTTAGACAGCAGGCGTTTACAGGCACTTACTTTAAGAAAACCTCCAGGGCTAAAACCACCGAGCTGAATGGCTTCTCAAGGACAGTGGTGGAAAATAAACTTGTTAGCTGCTCACGCTCTCACGCTGAATGATGTTCATGTTTGAGTAGAAGTGCTTCACGTCAACATGGTTGAGCCAAGACTTTTGAAAGCACCATTGTTCTGACCTCTGATATCTTTTAAAGCAGATTTTGACAGTGTTTCTGTTCCGTGTCAGGTGCACAGCAGTGAATCCCACGTATCCTCTCTGTGTTGATGAGTGATGAGAGAAAGCATGTTATTATGAGAGTCAGAGTCAGATGTGAGAGTGGTGGGTGGAAAGATAATCAGACAGTGGCTGAGGCAAGTGCTCCCAGGTTTAATGTATGCGCGCTTCATTCCAGCGAGTGTTAGCGTGCTGTTGTCACTGCGGGTGACAGGGCCAGCTGATGCAGCCGGCGTTTACTCTGCACAAGTAGCAGCAGTGACAAGAGACTGCAGGTGTGTGTGTGTGTTTGTGTTTTCAATTCCTGCCTTAACATAATTATGTGTATACAAATGTGTGCATTTGTATGCTTGGGAATTATCCTATATATGTAAATTCCTGCCTGCACAGTCTGTTTGGTCACATGAGTGTGTGAATTACATCAGTAGGTGCATGTGTGTAATGTAAAGATAAAGATAAAGATAAAGATAAAGATAAACTTTATTGTCATTGCAACATCGTACAACGAGATTAAGGTGCCAACCAGTCTGTGCCATATATATATAGAATGAAAGGAATAAAAAAACAAACAAAAAACAGAATAAATAATCAGAGACAGTCAAAAGACAAAATAAGACACAAACAACCCTTCAAGTAATCAAAGAGGTCACATCACATTGTGCTCCAGACCAGCTCTCACTCCCACAAGTGAGCATACTGTCACTATGGTCCGTTCTTTATGGTGTTTAATGTAGTTATTGCTACTGGATAAAAGCTTTTCTTAAATCTGTCAGTCCTAGTTTTGATGGACCTGAACCTTCTCCCTGATGGCAACAGTTCAAAGAGAGAGTGTCCAGGGTGTGTAGTATCCCTGAGAATTGTTTGGGCTTTTTTGAGGCAGCGGGAACTGTGAAGTTCTTCTAGAGGGAGGAGAGGGGAACCGGTGATCCTCTGTGCTGTTTTGATCACTCTCTGGAGAGCTTTCCTCTGAGCCACTGTACATCTGCTGAACCACACAGACACACAGTATGTAAGGATGCTCTCAATAGAGCATCGATAAAAGGACACCATCAGTCTCTGGGAGATGTTGTTCTTCCTAAGTACCCTTAGGAAGTGCAGTCTCTGCTGGGCCTTTCTTATCAGCTCAGAGGTGTGTACTCCCCAGGTTAAATCCTCCTCTATGTGGACCCCCAAGAAACGGAAGTCTGACACCCTCTTAACACAGTCCCCACCAATGTACAGTGGAGGGACCTCAGTTTTTGTCCTCCGGAAGTCAATGACAACCTCTTTTGTCTTCGAGGTGTTAAGGAGCAGATTGTTCCCCCTGCACCACAATGTCAGCTGTTCCACCTCGTCTCTGTAGGCAGACTCATCTCCCCCTGAGATGAGTCCCACCACTGTGGTATCATCTGCGAACTTGACGATAGCGTTGCTGTGGTGAGCCGGTGTACAGTCATAAGTGTAAAGAGTGTAGAGCAGGGGGCTCAGCACACAGCCCTGTGGGGAGCCAGTGCTGAGACTAAGGACCTTGGAGGTGTGTGGGCCCACTCTCACCCTCTGACTGCGATCAGAGAGGAAGCTCTTGATCCAAGAGCAGGTGGAGTGTGGGAGTCCTAGGTCCAACAGTTTGTTAACTAGTTTGTGGGGAAGAATTGTGTTAAATGCAGAGCTATAATCCACAAAGAGCATCCGCACATAGCTCCCCTGCTGCTCCAGGTGGGACAGTGCCGTGTGGAGGGCAGTGGCTACGGCATCCTCTGTGGATCTGTTCGCCCTGTACGCAAACTGGTGTGGGTCGAAGGAAGGTGGGAGTAGTGAAGTGATGTGACCCCTTACCAGTTTTTCGAAGCACTTCATTGCCACTGGGGTGAGTGCAACTGGCCGGTAGTCATTGAGGCTGGTGATGTGCGTTTTCTTAGGCAGGGGGACTATGGTGGAGGACTTCAGGCACGGTGGGACAGTAGACCGGGCCAGGGACAGATTGAAAATCCTGGTGAACACTCCAGCCAGCTGATCCGCACAGTCCTTCAGTACTCGTCCAGAGACACCATCCGGACCAGCAGCCTTCCTCGAGTTGACGGACCTCAGTACTCCCCTCACCTCGTGCTCCTTCACTGTGAGGCTGAGGCTACTGTGGGCTGCAGGATGTGGTTGTGTGGGTGCGTCTGGTTGCTCTATCTCGAAGCGAGTGAAGAAAAGGTTCAGCTCCTCCGCCAACGAGGAGTCGCCTTCGGCGGCACAGAGGGTCGTCCTGTAGTTGGTCAGATGCTGGACTCCCTGCCACACCTCCCTGGTGTTGTTGCTGTCCAGGCAGCCTTCAATTTTCCTCTTGTAATCCAGTTTAGCCTTCCTGATGCCTCTCTTCAGGTTGGCTCGTGTCGAGCTGTAGAGAGCCCTGTCGCCAGACCTGAAGGCAGTGTTCCTCTCCCTCAGTAGCTGCTGGACCTCCCGGTTCATCCAGGGCTTCCTGTTAGGGTACACCCTGATGTGCTTGTCCACTGTAACAGTGTCTATGCAGTTCTTAATGTAACATAGCACACTATCTGTGAACACTTCCAGGTCTGGATCTTCAAAGATGTCCCAGTTGGTCCTCTCAAAACAGTCCTGCAGCTGCTGAGTGGCATCATCAGGCCATGTTTTTACAATTTTTGAAATTGTAAGAGCAGTTTTCCTAAGGGGGGCGTATGCAGGGATTAGAAGCAGAGACACATGGTCAGACTGGCCCAGGTGAGGTAGTGGTCTGGCCCTATAGCCTAGCTTAATGTTTGTGTAGACCTTGTCCAGAGTGTTTGCTTCTCTGGTGGTACACTTAACATGCTGGTGCAGATTAGGAAGCACTGGCTTTAGGTCCGTGTGGTTAAAATCCCCTGCTATGATGTGCACAGCGTCGGGATACCTGCTCTGCTGCCTGCTAATGCTGCCGTGTAAAAGTCCGATAGCCGAGTTAGCATTAGCATCCGGTGGAATGTAAACAGCCGTGACCATGACGACAGTAAACTCTCTCGGGAGGTAGATAGGCCTGCATCTAACTGTCACAAACTCCAGGTCCGGAGAGCAGTGACTCTCTACAGTCTCGGTATTTGTGCACCAGTTATTGTTGACATAAACACAGAGCCCCCCTCCTCTGCTCTTACCGGAGTCCTTTGTCCTGTCGTGGCGCTGAGCAGTGTAGCCTGCTAGCTGGGTAGCAGAGTCTGGGATGAGAGGATGAAGCCAGGTCTCTGTGATCAACAAAATGCAACTGTCCTTTAGGAAATTGTTATTAATCCGTAGTCTCAGTTCATCCATTTTGTTGACTAGTGATCTGGCATTCGTCAGAAAGAGGCTGGGAAGCGGTGGTCTTTGTGGTCGCCTCCTTAGCCTAGCTAGCGCTCCGGCTCTGCAACCTCTCTTTTGTTTCCTGTCCCTACGCTTTCGCCTCCTCGCCGTGGGGATCGTGAACCACCTGAGGCCGGGATTCCTTGCGATGTCCTCCGGGATATTTTGTGAACGGAGAAACTCGGTTGTAACACTCCGGTCGCAACAAACTCCTATTTTGAGGAGATCTTGATGGCAGTAGATGTTTCTTGCATAGCAAGGTGTAATGGACAAAAATATTACAAACATAAACAAAAACACGAAAAAGCACTGACTGGAGGAGCGCCAAGCCGCTGCAACACTGTGCGCCGCCATTTTTTAATGTGGATTTATGTTTATTCAGTGCTAGACTTCAGGCGATGCAAAGAGAAAGATATTCAGTCTGTTTCATTCTGCTACAGGTTTGCTGCAACCTACACACACACATACACACATCTGCAGCACCTTTTCACACCCAAATGCACCATGACTCAACTGACAGGAATCTGTAACACAGAAATAGCAGCTGTTTTTTTTTTTTTTGTGAAGAGCAGCGAGAGCACAGTTACAACATACGTGATGATTGTGTCATTCACAGTCAAGTAGATCAAGGTAAATGATTAAAGCATCAGTTCTGTTCTGGGTTTTATTGAACGCTCACAGAAAATGTAATGAAGTAAATTAGCTGCTAGCTGGAGTGGCTGTGGACCAGTTGGTAGGGCAGGCTGGTGATTTGATTCCTGGTTGCTCCTGGCAACATGTTGAGGTGTAAAGAGGCGAGACACTGAACTCTGAACCCCTGGATCCTGATTAATTATTAATAATTATTTGACCTATTGAGACAAAATGTAAATTCTGCAGTGTGGTCGGCTGCATCACATCCTCCTCTGACTCCTCTTGAGTGACTGGACACTGTCATGTTGAGAAAAGATAAATGTCATCTCTGTCATTGCCACTGGTTTACATAGTTACACGCTCTATGCAACTTTAGATTTGTGTCCCAGAGACTTCTTAAAAGAAATGTGTAATGCTTTATGGCACAGGGTTCAACATACCATGATGGGTCAGACAGACAGAAACAGTATCTAGATACAAGAAGCCAGAGGAAGTGAAGATAAGAAAAAAGAGACAGTGACTGAGCAAGAGACTGAAAAAAGTAGATAGAAGGATGCAAGACAGATGCTGTAAGAACAGCTGTACTATATTACCAGTGAGTATCAACCCATTTGCTAGGTTGCTATGCCTTCTGTTGTTTTCCTGCTTGTGTTAGTGAAGTTTAAGTTAGTGTTAGATTTTAATCATTGCCGTTCACTCTATCTGCGACAGATTACCAGCTCAGGTGAAGCTGTACTTACTATATATACTATGATGGATGGTTGCTTTCTGATGTATCCACCACCAGCAGACACAGTTATAGGTTTTAACAAGTCCACCTCTGTGACTGAAGATGTCCTTCAGTTTCCTCTGCAGTCAAGACGCTCCGGGCTGTGACAGCGCTGACACATGCTGTTATGTTGACAGAGGTTCACAAAGGGAGCAAACTCTCCAATCAACACACGAGGAAATTAGAACTGTCCTACTCGCAATGTCCGAGTGTAAAACAGCCAAAAAGAAACAGACAGACAACTTCAACTTGATCGACTATTAACTTGACTCAGCTTTCTAATGGCTCTCAATGTACCTACAATTACAATAACTAGGAAGATTTGCATTGACACAGAAACTTGAGCAGGCTGTGACTGTTTATTGCAATCCATACACACTGTCCATTGGGAATGCATGGATAAAGCCAACACACTGAAGGTATTCAGAATGAGCTCCATTCTTTTCTATTGTGTGTTGTTCTGATGACCTGAGCAAAGGAGAACAAAAGCAGAGCATAGACACATAGAGAGGCAGAGAGGGTGAGGTCCTCGAGTGAAAAGAAACCTGCAACACAGCGAGCTCTGCAAAAAAGAGGACGATACAACAACAGAGAAAACACAATTCAAAGGAAATTTAAAGACGTGTTGTTTACAAGGTTGTCCCCAGATGGCGTCAGATGATATCAGGAGCTCAGATCTCTGTCAGCAACATTTCCTTCATCCCTCTGGTCACTGCATGACAGTTTATTAACCTACTTGCTGCCAAAAGCCGTGTATCGCCCCTCACCCCTCAGACTGGCCTCTGCTCGGCTCGCACAGGGAGGAGCATTCATCACGTCTTACACACCGGATGACATCAGTTAGAAACTCCATCACCACTGTTTGAAAAGCCATTCGCATGACGGATATGGCTGCTGTTGGTGGGCACGAATGAGCTGTCACAGTTTATGTGGAGGGACGTGTCAAGCCTTGCGCTCTTATGTCGTAATTAAAGCGTATGTGGGCGGCGTTTAGGAAGTGGATGTGTGTGAGACAGAGGGAAATAAAATGGACATGTTTAATTAAAGGCTTTCAGACAAACCGAATGGTGAAATGGAATCAGTAAAAGACCACAGATGTACGAAGAGTCTGAAGTCACATGTTGAATGGAAGAAAATCATTTTTAAACAGTATGCACATCTGTGCTGCCAGAAATAGGTGATAAAAGATAAGAGAGTGAAGGTTCTGCAGACAAGTGCATGCTATTAGGAACTTCAATGTTATGATGATGAAATCTTGCGGGCACTATTGCAAAAATGGTTTTAATATAGTTTAATAAGACTGTTAATTTGCATTAAAGGATTCAAAGATTAGACAGTTTTTATTTAAAGTATTTAACATCAGATGTATTTTTAGTTCACAGACTGTCATATCAGCATTGGATCAGCATTAATCCATTCATTTGCATCAGCTTTATGAGTGGAACTAATTCCTATAAAGTGTCTGTGTATAAATTAATAGTGGGTCATTTCCACTCTACAGTGGTCAGTACCTACCAACTGCATAAAGCACCAGTTTAGTCTGTACCTTAGTTTTCATCCTCCCCACCCAGCCACCCAGGTCCAATGAGTCTGTGGACTTGTGCATGTGTTGCAGTTTGAGCCTTTCTTTCCAAACCTCTACACCTCTAATCAAGGCTCATTGATGTGCATGGAGAGTGGAGACCAGCTTGTCTGGTCCAATCCCAGAGGAGCTACTGCAGCACAGATTGCTGACCCTTGTCCACCAGTGACTGTTTCTGTGGTTCACTCTGGATCCTGTACGTTTTCATACAAATGAGATTTAAATTGTAAAAATGATGCATTAAGATAAATGAAAAGTGTCATGTTGTCGGCAGCATGATTAAAAGAAGGCCTGTCACAAATAAAGCAAAAATAAATCAAGAAATAAAACAGGAAGGCTGATTTTACACTTCACACTGTTTTGCATATATTCTATTTATTCATTGATTCATTTTAAGCACCTGATATGAAATATGATTATCTTAGTTCGAAGCTTTCTGCTGTGGTAAATGATGATGATCTGTTTCTCGTCACACTCAGTCTTGTAAATATAGAAATAAATGCACCTCATGTACAATCCATGATGAATACCCGGTTCTATGTTTTGGTTAGAAGCTCAACATTTGTGTCACAGAGTAACACAGACATTTGTTATTTGTTGTGGCTGTGGACATGCTTTGGGTAGCTGTCTCTGAATCAGTGCATTGTTCATTCCAGGGAAAAATAAATAATAACAAGGACACAAAGAAAACAGCTGAAATATTCACCTGATGCTACAGCAGTCGAAAATGAAGCTATTACCTGGTAAGCCAGTGCTAAAATGTCTAAGCTTTGTAAAATTAGAGCAAAACTAAAATAGTCTCTGGCTCACAAACTGTAACAAATCAGACTTAATGGGATGTTGTTCAGTCAGCACATTAAATTTCAGAATGAAGGTTTTCAGTTACAGATGGTTCGTGTCTCAGATGATCAGAGCCAAACAGAGCAGAGCAAACACACAGAGCAAAGTTTAAATAGGGCACAACATGAGGTAAACGTTTGCTAATGTGCACAAACTGTTCACACAAACCTGTTCTACTGAATGGAGGCGCCCGTCACTTTGACAGCAGACACTTCCTTATAGTGAATCATACAGTAAAGATCCTAAAACATCCAGTATAGTTAGTTAACATATGAATAACACAGTTTTTTCTGGTCATTGCTCATTGCCGATCAATGATCCCTCCTTTTGGATCAATAATTCTCAGCCTGTCTCCTCTCAGCAGAACAGAGCAAATGAATAAACAGTCAGAGACAGATCAAGTCTAAATTAAGAAGGAGGTTCAGACTGTCAGATACAAAAGGACTAATGTTGTTGAGCAGATTTTAAAATGCAAACTTACAGTTCCCCATTTCAAGACATAACAAAGAATGAAGGTTTTATTTAACTAATTATTTCTATCCCTAAAACTGAACTGCAAATAACTTCTGACTCTTAAAATAAACAACACACCTACATGTAACTACTGGAACATTTCCAATGTAACACAGCTTAACAATAAACTAATAACGGTGGAAACAGAAAAATCTGTCAAGTCTTCATAACTGAGATGCTCAACTGATCATTTCAGGTACAACTTCCCTAAAAAACCACTAAACCCTGAGCACAGACTTCATTTACATCTACAGCAGTGGATTTGTGCACAGTTCATTTAATTTAATGTACACAGTACATGTCAAAACACTGAAGCCTGCACTTTAGATATTTGGACAAAGTGCTTCTCAAAAATGACATCTTGATTGCATAACATGACAACGGCACAATACGTGTGCTACTTTCAGTGGTGGTGCCCTAATGATGCATGAAAACTCTCCCGCAGACAAGTGTGTTAACAAAACTAACATTTGGACCAAAGTGGTCCGGCCCTCAGAGTCAGTCACCCTGCAAAGCTGCGACTTTCTGGAAATAAAGTGGACACTTAGCAGCTATTTGAAGCTCTCTGGCCCAAGAGGCTCAGAAGAGTCTGACCACTCTACATTAGCTATTCACTCCATGTAAGCACACCGCAGGTCAGCAACAGGGGTTTTAAAATAGCCAATTTTAAAGACCTGTTCTTCCAGCTGAGCTGATAGATTTTAGTCAAATTAAGTTTGTATGAGTCATCGAAGGAAAGAACAACACAAAAAACAATTTTTACAAAAGGTCATCAACTAATGCTGCAAATGAAGTGAATGGTAATTTAGTCAGTTATCACAAAAACGGGTGAAAAAGGCAGAAAGATGATAAATAAGCCTGAAAAAACACGTTTGGTTGAAACTCACACACACACACACACACACACAGATGCAAAGTGAATCTCCACAGTTGTGCTCTGCAATCACTCTGCTGTCTGCAGCTCTTCACGTGGAACCAAACAGGAGCTCCACTTGACCATCGAGTCGTCCCCTACAGAGCTGACCCCCGTCAAGAAGGCGCTGGCTGCACCTGCTGGGTCCTGATGGCGTTACGTAACGAGAACAGTGTTGGTGAAGTAACCGTTAGAGTAGAGCAAAGGTTGTTGACAGATGACTCTGGGCTGAAACACAGCAGAGAGCTGCTTGTTATGTTCAGCAGCTTGTGTGTTATGTCACATAAACATAATGCAGCAGCAGCCTGACTGAGAGGTGCACTCTTCCAAGTTGTCTGAGAAAAGAGCATCTGAAGGCCATGTGCAAGACGTAATATGCTGCTGTATCACAGTAAACATGCACAGATAGTTCAACAGTATTCTGGCTCGGTGATGTCACATAGTTGGTCGTCAATTACTCTTTTTCTTCTGGTAAACTGTCAAAGCTAAACTCAGTTTCACTAGTAGAACCACTAGTGAAGCTTATGACTGGATTAAATCAAATAACATGTCTTTTCACATATTGTGATGTTGGGGTTGTTTAATGTTGATGACGGCACGTCGTCCACGTGGTGGTGCTCTGCTTAAATCTATCAGAGCTCCAGAATTTTCAGATCCAGACAAAAAAAATATTAGAAAACGTTGAGATATGTTCTTTCATTTTGAAATCGAGTATCTGCAGGCGGCGTCCTGAAAAGCAACAGTCTCTTTGACATTTCCAGTTATTTGATGTAGCCGTTATACAGCACGGCACACGCTACAGGTGATATTATGCAATAAGTTACTCTGCAGCAATAAAACAGCATATTTTCTTCTCTGTATTGAGCTGCCAGCGTGAGTCAGCTCAGTCTAATGGAGATAATAAAAAAAAAAAAAAGAGTTTGTAGCAGCAGTTTCCCCCTTTTACCTGATGGAGCCCAGCTCACTGTTTAGGTATTAATGGTAATTCTAGTGCAGGTTACATTTCAGAGCAGCAGCTCTCTGATATTAAATCACAGTAATGCCAGTCATTTTAATTTATGTTTTCTGCACTTTCTGTAGTGGGCGTCTCAACACACACACTCACTCATTCACTAGTAATCACAGCTCTTACATGGAAGATACATGTCATTCATATTCATCATTTCAGTGCAGTTTTCCATTACACTTCCAACCAGAGTGGTTGGAGCAGCGCAAAAAGCAGTTGACTATAAACCCGAAGGTTGATCCATATGTTGAACGAGACATCGAAACCCCACAGTAGAAGGAATCGATAGAGGGTGTACATTTACCATTATTATTATTATAACCTTAGTCAAGATGAATTTAGAAGTGAAGATAAAGTGGTTCCATGTTCATGTGCAGCCATCAGCAGTGTGTTAAGTCAACAACCACAACGAATGAGCTCTAAATGTGATTAAACTACTACTCACTCATCACCACAGAATAAGAAGCCTGAAATTCAGGTTAAGTATTATTAAATAAATACTGATACTACTATTAATAAATAAATACTGATACTAGTATTAATAAATAAATACTGACACAAAGTATTAATAAATAAATACAGATAAGAAGTATTAATAAATAAATACTGATACTAGTATTAATAAATAGATACTGATACTAGTAATAATAAATAAATACAGATAAGAAGTATTAATAAATAAATACTGATACTAGTATTAATAAATAAATACTGATACTAGTAATAATACATAAATACAGATAAGAAGTATTAATAAATAAATAAATACTGATACTAGTATTAATAAATAAATACTGATACTAGTATTAATAAATAAATACTGATACTAGTATTAATAAATAAATACTGATAATAGATATTTGTTTTGATGATAGAATGTTGGAAAATAAAACCTTATGTTTAAGAGTTTAATTTAATCTTTGATATTTGATGGTATATATATATGATATTTGAGGCAAACAATGGATTTACTGTATTTAAATACAGTATGATGTCAGTAAGTGCACATTACAATGGTTCCTGTTCTACTGTAAATAACCTTCACCAACTTTAGCAGTTTCTCTGCAGCCTGCATGAGAGAAACCAGGGAAGAGAACTCAACATTTTCTCATCAGCTCAGAGTCATTTCCTGTCGTCTCATTCATGGTAAAACCCTCAAACACTTTTAACACTCTTAGCAAATAGAATGAAAACAGACCAAAGGTGACCAACAGTTCGAAGCCTCACTTTAACCCCTGAACAAACTAAAACTGCACATCTGCAGTCACCACTCCGTCACCCCACCGCAGCACACTCGCTGGCTGAAGGACACCAGTGTCTAAGAAATGTCATGGCAACAAAAAGTATTATAGAGACATGAAAGCGAGTTCTTGCTCAGCACACCTGCCTGTTAGCACATTGTGCAGCCTGTCAGAGAGCGTGGAGGTCAGATATGCAAACAAGCACTACTTAATGGACGGATATAATAGAACCCAGCCGAGACATGAGTGATCCAACACTCTCTGCCTCTATAAATGGAAAGTGCAGAAATAAAGAGCTGAAGTCAGTAAAACCTGTTCACGTCATGCTCTCATGCTTGAATTTGAAGTATAAGGAGGTGAAAACCGTGCTGAAACTGAAATCTGATTTCCATAAAGGTCTCATTTCATTGGATTATTAAAGATTCTGTACAAGACTGTTGAAATGTTTTGCTCCTGAAGGTCCAGATGGACAGAACAATGAAGACAGGCTTTGTACTTTTGTTTTGCACCTTTTTTTCCTTTGTTTTACAGGATAAACGATTTGGTTTTACAGAAAATATGATTTTAAACTAGATGATTAAGTAACAGATTTCTTTCAGATTATTAAGATAAATACTGCTGGAAGAAACAGAAACTGTCCGTCTTTGTCTCGCCGCCTGCTTCCGTCCACTTCCTGAGTGAGATGCAGTTCATCTTGGAACGAGCCTCCTGTTTCTATCTTAGTAAAACTTGACGAATAAGCTCAAACAAAACTAGAAATAAAAATAAAACAGCCTCATTCTTTAACCGAAGCCACTGAGTTAAACCATCGATTTCTTTGAATCTCTCTCCTCTTCCCTTATTTCCTGTATGTACATCACGGCCTTTTGTTTCTCACCCATTTGACTCTCATCTGCAGCATCCCCATCACTCCTCCCACTCCCTTTCTGGTTTCTGCATCTTCTTGTTCTGCTTTGTTTGGTTTGTTTCCCACCATGTTCCCCCTTTTGTCATTTAGATGCTTTTATCGACTCAAGTCACATTTACACTTGTCAACTTCATTTTTATTTTTGTTGTCTGGGCTTTTTCTCGCTTGAAGAACTTCCATAATCCTCTTTGTTGTTGTCTTTATCTGCATCACTTCTCTCAGTGTTTCTTTGTAACGCATCGTTTTTTCATGGATTGTGGAAATAAACACGACATACAGACAATTTTATGTAAATTGCAAACCTTGTATCTCCCAAATGATCAGCTTTCCACATGCACCACAATACATATTCATGTGCATTGGAGAGAAATCTGTGGCCTCTTTGTTAGGTACACTTTTATAATCTAATGTGATTCGACATTAAGTCAACAGTTATGATGTGTTTAATGTTCAGTTAGAAAACTTGTTCAAAACACAAACGTTTTCACGTTTTCAAATAATAATATCCTTAAAGTACAAGTTCCATCAAAAGAATTCAATCCAGGCATTTATTTAGTAAAGGTAACAGATCTCATACAACAAGACTATATCAGATAGAAGAATAAATAAATCCACTGTCTTCTTCTCATTACAGGCCTCGTCAGGTCCTGCTCTGTGCGGTGCCGACATACATCATTTCCCAGAATGCCCCAAGTGTGATCCCTCCGGGTGACCTTGCTGACTGCTCCATATCTATTAGACGCCTGCAGACCCATGGCCAATCAACACATCTTCCTCAGAGGTGTCATGGCAACTGCATCTGTTCAAAGGCTCAGTGATCCCCAGATGCTACACTGAAGACACAAAAGAAGGAGAAGAGAAGAGAAGTAAAGGACTGTGGCTGATTTAATGGTTTTGGAGTCACAGAGGAGCGCGGGAGTCTGTGGGAGGATTTTCCTTTTCCGGGATCCTGTTTGGGTCCTGTGAAGTAAAAAAAAACGAAACCAAAAATACATCACTTACGGCAAAACCTCGCGCCTAGACACACTGGATGTGATGTAACGTGAGAGAAAAAGACCCAAAAAAGGACAAATGTTCTGTTTCTTCAAGATGTCGACACACAGGATGTGACGTGCTAACATGTAGCCACAGCAACGGGCTGAAACATCCCAGAAACTTTATATCTGAACATTCACACGTGGCCCTTTTTAAGAAGCTGAGAGCTGCTGGATGTATGAACACACAAACACGTGCACAATTATAAAACCAAAACAGACACACTCTCGATAAGCTGAGCGAGGAGTTGTAAAGTGCTACCAGGTTATTATCGGCCTCGACGCTTCCTATTTTCGTCCTTAATCTTTGTATTCTGAGTAATCATCTTTTTAATTAATGGTGACGGCGGCGTGAAATCTTCCCTGCCACCCCTCTCCCCACCCTCCGTTCCCGCTGCCGCCAGACACCTGAAACCAATTAGCAACAGCAGATCTAGATGAGGGATTAGACACAGGAAGAGCAGGAGAGATTAGATACAAACACAAAGAGGAAAAAGAGAACAGGTGAGGGATCAAAAAGGTGGCAAAAAGAGAGCAAAGGAGAGGTTAAGAAGGAGCCATCAGTCATTCTGGATGATCAATAGGAGGGAGGAGGGGGTGGGGTGCTGTAGAGGCTATGGCAAGATCAGGTCGGCAGCACACAGCAAAGATAACAACCACTTGTGAGTCAGCAGGTAGATTCAACTGTAAGAGCCCTGAGTCTTGACTGACAGGTGCTCCGGCTGCCTGGGACTCATTGTCATTCTCTGCACTGTGCGGTCGAGCCAGGCAGGGAAGTACAGAGAGAGCGAGAGGAGAGCGAGAGGAGAGCCTGTTGGCCGGTCGCCATCTTCGGGGCCAATTAAGAGAATTTGATTATATGCCTTAATCTTGGCAGTCAGGTGGAAAAGCAGACAGGAAGAGAAAGAGGAGACAGAGCAGGTGCCACTGATACACACCATTATCTCTGTCTGTAATTGAGTTTGTTTCTGCCCCAGTCGTGTGTTTCCTTCATCTCGTCCACCACCGAAATCTGTCTTTTTGGAAAGGACAAAGGCGTGTCGGCTCCCCAAGAGAAAAAGGGGTAAAACAGAACAGGAAGGGGCAAAAGGACTGTTTGGAAGGTCCGTCCTTTCAGCCTGAAGCCTTCATTTTTCACTTTATTTGGTCCCAGTAGCAAAGACTCTTATTATTTGTCTGCTTCCTCATTTCAGCTGTGCACAAACAGTTTTACCCAGTCTGGAAGACATTCGTCCTTTTCTTCCTTGTGTGTTTCATCCCATTCTTTCATTCCTCTCTCCAGATCCTTCTTCCCAGTGTGGTCAGTTCCCTGTTGCTCTACAACCCCCACATCAAGGCTGAGATAAAAGCAAAAAGGGAAAGAAAGACGGAAAAGACAGCAAGGGACTAATTCCAGAGAGAACAAGGCAGAGACTTTATTTCCTCAGTACCTGACTCCACAAGGATCCTGCCACTGTCCCGAAAGCTTCACTTGCTCTTTTAAAAATTCATCCTCTCCTGGAGCTTTTTAACCCAGCTGTCCTCCTTGTGGATCCTATACTGTGCACCGACCACCTGTCCTGGACCTGCTGAGATTAACCTGGCTTCTGTCGTCCAAAGGAATCCTCTGATATCAGCTCCTGGTGTCGTCATCTTCTTTCAGTGAGTACTTCAGTCCTCTTGTCTGACTGTTTTCCCCTTCTCCTCGCAGCCTCTGGGCCTTCTCCCTTCTTCTATTCCCTTTCTTCTCCTAGTAGCCTCTGTTATTCCTCCTGCACTGTTGGCAGGAGTCCACCTGTCAGCACCGTTCTTTTGATTTTTAGCTTTGACATTTCTACCCACCACAACTATCTACTTTTTAAAATGTTTTTTAGTTATTTCCAGTAACTCTGAGATGCTGTATTTGGCCTTGAACACTGGTAGAATAAGCTTTGCTATTTTGGTAGAGTCCTTTTTAAAGGAAAACACACATCTGTCTCGTTCAGGTACAGAATCCAAAAACTGCAACTGTGAATTCCATGTATCATTTGTTTAATCTTATGGAGCGATTGGAGCGGCACCAGCCAGGTGATGTTCATTATTATAATACTGTGGCGAAAAGGTAAAGAGACAGGAAGTATAATGCTGTGTTGTCTCTGGAAAAGCCAGCATGATGCTAAACAATGTAGAAGCTGCTGAAGGTGACTAAATGGGCATTTTCTGCCTTCACTGTTCCACTGTCAGGGTGCAGAACTAGTGTTGTCATTTATCCTCACACCATATTGCAGTCATACAGCTGTCAGGAGTTACCGTTACACAGGTGATTTTCTAACAGGGATCTCCTGTTATAGCTGGAGGTAGCAGGCTAGCAGGTTAACTCAGACGTGCACCTTTGTGACTACTGGTCGTGAAGAACCTTCATTCTTGAAACATGAATCAGCAGCTTCTACAACTTCAAACACCTTGTTGACTTCTATCAGCGTCCATGACCTCAGGTGGGACGGAGTTAAAGAACACCTTTATGATGTGGAGATTAAGTTAGTGAAGCAGGATAAATTTGATCTCAACTCTTGTCTGAGTGAAAGGATCAGTGGGTGATTTGTTGTGCGACTGACCCTTCAGTCGCTTATCAACAGGTGGTGTTGAGGACGAACCTGAATCAGTTTGTGTCCTCTGCTCCTGATCGTGCTTTCATTACTGTGAATAAGAAGAATTTTTAAAAGGAGCACATGATAACATGGGTTCAGTCCACAAGGAGCCTCAGGAGGTTCACACTTTCTCAATCATACTATTAGTTCTTTGATTGATTTCCTTCTTCCCCGGCAGCTCTTGGTTTAAAGTTTTTATGAAAATCAATCTGCAGAGATTTAAAACTTGCTGCAGAGAGATAATCCATCACACTGAACCGTATTCTTTTCTGTTTAGTTTCTCATGACTGGATTTTGGCAAATGACTCTTCCTCATGTCATAAAAAAAAAAACATCAAGCCGTGATTTGTCTGTTATCTGTGTAACTAAATGTTTTGTTAACAAAATTAAAGTGGCTTTTTATTGGAAGGAAGATCTTAATCTAAATGTAGTGAAATTAAGCGAAGTGGAGGGTAAACTCTTATTTATTCAGCTTAAGTGGAGCAGACGCTTTATTTTGAAGAGAACTGATGCTACGTTTCATATTTAAAAAAACAAAGGTTTTACACATTATTTCCTCAGTATTATTTTGACACATTCTCACTGAGGTTGAATAGTTTGTAGTAGTGTATAGTTTTATTTTCAGAGCCGTGTGTACATGTGTCTGTTAAAGCTTTACCTCTTGTTTTTTGTTGGATCTCAGTTTTCAGTTAATGTGAAGCAGTAAGACGTTTTTAACTACACAGTTTAAAGTGAATTTGCTCATGAAGAGCTGGATTTTTATAGATTTTTTATTGGTACCTGGACACAGACCCCTCTCCTTGTAATACTTTCACAGTATTACTTTTCATTCTGTACAAGTGACCACACAAAGTCAGGCTTGTTTCACCATCACGAACAGATTCATTCTCTGTGCCGCTGCTGGATGATGCAGATTCAGAATGATCTGTTAGACGTGGTTGGTTGATGACACCAGGAACCGCTAATGGCTAATTCAGTGTCCATCGATTGATGATTTTGAAAAGAAAGACCTGGATCCACCTGAAATAAGTCATGCCACTGTAATTTCTACCAGGTAAGGGATGAAAATGAGTCATATTTTCTCTGCATGGGATGAAAATGATGATGCAAAAACCACCCCACCCCCTGAGCATTGAGGTGTCTAAACAATATTCAGTCTCCTCCTCTCCTTTACCCCAATTCCTCTTCTCTCTACTAGCTTTAGGCAGCATCTCCACTATCCCCCATTTTCATCCTCTCCCTCTCCACTTTCTCTTTTCTTCTTTCTGAATCTCTCGGCTAAATCGCTCCTGCATCCTAAATCTCTGTCCCTCTCTTGCTGCTCCCCCTTTTTCTCCTCAGCACGTGTCGGAGTGCGTCAGTGTGGGCGTTTGGTCAGGCACCACACTCCCTGCATTCAATCTCTTTTTTAATTTTTTTTCTGATAGTACCAGTCTCGGAAGTAATGTTACTGCGTAGGAAGAGAGAATCAATAAAGCTTTACTCAGCTGGTGCATCCCTGAGTGTGTGTGTCTTTATATACGTCTGTGTGCATGTGCATATAGGTAAATATTCATCTGTGTGTGCGTGCGCTTGAAGCTCAGTGATGAAGTGCGAGTCTGCATGTGATTTGAATTTAGATTTGAAATAATCGGGGCGAGCTACGTGTTGAGACGAGCTCCTGCAGGTCTTGAGCTGCTGATTATGGAGGATTGTGTGTTTCTCTGCGCCGCTTGTTTATAAAATCAGCCTCAGATGGAGAAAGAAGAAAAAATCGGATTCAAGTTTCCTTCTGAACAATTCTCTTTTTTGTTGCTTAAATTAGGAGGTGGGACATTAATCTAGTCACCAGTGGGTGATCAAATGGTTCCCATAACATGAGAATACATTTAACTATCCATCCATTTCCATGTCACGGGAGTAATGCAGCCAATACCAGGTGTCATCAGGTGAGAGGTAGGGTACATCCTGAACAGGTCACCAGTCTAGAAAGGGCAGGCATACACAGACAAACAATTTGGACTGACCAATTAACCCTAACCATAACATGAATGCCTTTGGATGGTGGGAGAAAGTCAGCGTAACCAGAGAGAACCCAAACAGACACGGGGACAACATGCAAACTCCACACAGAAAAGCTTTTATTTTGCTAGAGAACATCTCTGATGATCTCTTGATGCCACTGCTGTTGTGTGAGTCTGTGTTGCAGGGGGCTTTGATGACACGTTGCTACATTAAGATGAGTTGTGAAGCATATCTCTATGAAATAACATTGAAAGAGTTGAAAGAGTACTGTACTTTAGCTTAGGTTTCATCAACCCATTCTTTTTATTTGCACACAAGAGGTTGGAGTTCTGTTTCTTTGGTGATACTTTTTAAACAACATGTAAACAGAGCAAACTATATGAGACAAGGCAACAGCAAAACAGAGGAGTAAACAAGGCAGAGACAAGATGCAAAGACAAGACTATAACAAGAGTAAAGTGTAGCGTAAGAGTGTAAAGAGACTGCGAACACTGAAAACACAGATCACTCAGGCTGGTTGTAGTAAATTGCATGTGTGCAGTCGAAGTAGTTGGAGACCCACTCCAATCAAAAACACAGCATCAGTGTTTGATCTTCACTGTGCAGAGTCTGATGTGTGTGTGTGTGGGGGTGGTGGGGGGGTTGCATGTGTGCTGCAATCTTGTGCATATTTATTTAGTTTTATGTAGTTTTATATACGTCTTTATACGTTGGCTCTGTGAGTAGCAACATGTCCGGTAAATTAGCTTTTAAGAGAAACTTAGATCATTGCCTGTGTAGATCTGTACACACTGTCCATCTGTCCAAAGATGATAAATATAATAACAGAAATAATAAAAGTGTTGATTCACCTGCCTTTTAAGGGTTGTCTGCTACTATTACATGTTTGCTGCCACTGATCCTTTTCTTTAATTATCTTAAGGACATATTAAATTCAGATTTTCTTTCCATATTATGATTCATATTTGAATGCTGAACTTCACATGTAGGTGTCTTTAAAATCCATGAGGATTAAGAAATGAGTTCTACATGTGATAAATAAACATGTTTATCATATTAATGTTAGCGACCTGAGCTGTAGACGAGACGACCTGCTCAAACGTTTGCTTTTCTTGTGTCTCACCTAGTTCCAGTGACTCGTCCACATGTGGACTTTAAAACAGCTGAAACTCTGCAGGAATATATTTAAACTAAATCTGGGTGAAATGGGGACATTCCTATAAAGCTTACAGGCTGTATCCCTCAGCTATTAAACACACTATCACTGAACGACTTTGACTTCGAACGTCTCCGCCTTTAAACTCTGCCACATCCATCCTGACTCTATTAGACGCCACAATCAGCTGTGGCTCCTAAAGAGCTTCTGTCTGGGGACCCTATTACCTGCAGTAAGTAACGGTGGAAGAAGATAACAATAATGGAGCCTCCATCATTTTTCCTCCACGCCTCTTCCTGCAGGTGAAGGGGGTCAAACCTCCTCAGTAACTGTCTGGGCTGCACGCTGCATCACGTCGATAATTGAGCGAGCCGTATTGATATCCTGCTGGCTGCGATGAAGGAAAATCACCCCTATTTAGTGTTAATGGCTCAGAGAGGAGACTGACGTTTCACAGAAAGCGGAGCGGCTTCAGGTTTGCAGAAGAGTTCGCATCTAAATTAGCCTGAAAAAGAAACGACACAAATATGTATCACAGCATTTAAATCCACAACTGAAGCTGGTGATGAAAAGGAAACGGGGTAAAAGGTCAAACAGACTCTCTTCATTTTTCTCATTGTGTTCCCAGCAACAGCTGAGCTGCTATAATGATAAATAAGATCAACAAACCCAGGTGAATCAAAGTGCTACTTAGAGCCATTTGTCCTGCAAAAAGCCCTCATTACATCACATCTACTGCCTGTTTTTCTTCCTCTGTAATTTAGTGTGGGATTAGAGCTGCTGTGCGATCATACTGAGGATAGATTTCCTATCTCAACACATTTGACAGTGAAAGTGTTAAAATTTCAACATTTTTCACTATATTTATTTTGGCAGCGCTCCTCATTTAATACCCGTGCATTACGCTGTTTGCCACGAGGATTAAAACATTTCTTTATTTTAAGAAGCCCTGAAAAGAGATTTTTTTTTTAACTGCCTTGGATTTTGGTCGTCACTCCAACGTGGGCTATCAGCATTGTTCCAGCTTTAATGACAGTGACAGCACAATCTCTCCATTGTTTACTAGCGTCATACCAAGTGTCAGCACTGGTTTCTTTAAAGTATGACTAGCTACTTTCTGGCTTTAACCAAACTGTGTTTGTGTTTGGACCTAAAAGTAGTTTGCAAGACTTGTTGCTTATATTGAAATAATAAATGTGGTGTAATGGGATGAAGGTGCTGAGCATGAGCTCTAATGTTTGTGGTTGTTCCTGTTCAGCTGGAGACCTTAAAGGTGTGTTATGTTACATCTCTGAATGTTTTTACAATTGATTTTAAATGCATCTTACATCAGTGCAATCAGATCTCAAGTGTACTGCCAAGACACATCACCAATCACAACTGTCCACAAACATGGTTCTCCAGGGTCCAACAAACCACATAGTGGACTGTGGGAGACCCTGCTCACACACCATGAACCATCAGACTGTCAACATCCCTGAAGGCTGGCTGTAACTGGACCAGCATGCGCGTTTAGATTTAGTGCTGTCCAGTTGTGATCTGCACATTTTAATACGAAGGGAACTGATCTCTGTCTGTCTCTGCATATTGAATCATTCAGTGTCATATCATCACTGTCAGACGTGATAAAAAAAACTGTCTCACCTCAATTATAATTAGTTTAATTTGAAGCCATTTTTAAATAATAGACTTGTAACATCCACAGCAAACTACAGCCCCCCCGCCGCTGTCGGTTTGGTGCCCATTGTTCTTATGCTGGTTGTTGATGTTGACACTAAAGTGACATTTTATTCTGTGTTCCTGGATTAATTAGATTGGATTGAATGTCAGAGCTTGGACAGAGGGAGAAAAAGACCTAAATGTGATTTATGTGAATTATGTTATTAATAAAACAGGACGTTGATTATTCATACAGATTAATATAAATCTGAAGGGGCTGTAATATCTGACACAAGTCTGTTGACTGATCGTTACAGTGGAGCTGAAGCTGTCAAACTACAACAGGATGACGTTATCAGTCCCTCTGTTTACTGTTGTATTGTGTTCTGTACTGAACCTTTCTCAGTATTCTTTTAATTGGCATCATTTTGTTTTTTATTTATCTACTTGTGGAAAAAATACCTTGAGATGGTTTGATGTGTTTTATTCACACTGGAGTCAACTTGGCATTTATATACTTAGACTATATGCTGCATCCTTACTTATTCATACTCATTGTAAATTGTCCTTAGTAAAACAGTTCATGTCCGCTGTTGGTTCTATCATTTATTATGTAAGATATCCTACGTAAACATTTAAACCTCTATCTTAATACTGATCTCTGCAATGTTTTCAAATATTCTTCTTGTACTTCATCTGTATTGCAGAGTTGAAGAATCTTAAATAGTTTCTGTGTTTCTATGTACGGGTACATTCACAGCCACACCTCTGCTGTTCACTACTATACCTGCTGATGCCATGAGGTTGTATATGACTGAATTTATAAGAGACATGGTTGGTGAGTGTAAAAGAGATATACAGCGGCTAAAGTCCATAAATTAAGTTAAAATGAATTCCATATATTGTTCATCTCTCCAGCAGCAGCGTTCAAAAACAGCCCTGTCGTCCGGAGAAAGGCATACTAATAGATTTGTTTGCAGTCGTCTCCAGTATGTGAAGTCATATCCATTTCTACAGGAACCACATCATTGCCCCATGATAGAGACATCTATCAAACTGTGCAACGAACGTGCTCACAAGCATTATGTACCTGTAGATCTATAAATCTGTTTGTCGGTGCTGAGTGCACTGCTGCAGTGCTACCTCTTCTCAGATCACTAAATATGGACGTCCTGACCTTTTCACGAAATGCACTGAATCCTTCTGCGAGCTCTGATCTCTTATCGATTCTGCCTCGTAAGTGCACTTCAGGTATGAAGGGACATGGGGATGAGGAGGGATCGGAATATAGAGAGTGTAAAATAAAGCAGCTGCAGCACAATATATGGAGGTTGTCCAGATTACAGTGTTGATCAAGTCGAATAATAATTCTTAACAGCTGGATAGAAGGGCTGGAGAAGTAAGAAGGCAAGGCATGTGGGCATCCTTGGGGTAAAAAACTAAGTTCAGATAAGACATGATAATGATGAAGTGATCCTAGGATGGTTAATGAATTCATTATTACATTTATTTGTTAGCAATTAATTGACAACAGTTACATATTGGTGACATCTAATTCATTCATACATTCATAGATTAGTGAATGTACCATCCTGACATAATAATAAACCAGGAGAAATGTTATATTACAGTTCACAACGATCATTTCATTCGATTTGACATGCAGACAAACTGTGAGATCCGAGCATGGGCATTGAAAATCTGATCATCTCCTGCGTTAAAGAGCCTGAGCTTAAAGAATTATGTTCTCAAAAAAAATAATGTACTGAAAGGCACCGTTTTCATCTAATTCTCTACTAAAGGGAAGAAAAAGGGGGAAACTGTATAAATAATCAATCTTACATTTGAGGGGATGATTTGGAAAAATGGTCAATAATATTGCAAAGACCTGAATAGGCACCCATGTACAAACCAGGCAGTATGGTTCATTACAGGCAGACACAGAACTCTTAAACAGTCCATCCAACTTTTCAGATAATTGTTTAGAACAATCAATGTTAACTAGCAGTGAAGAATGAGCTGTGATTATTTCGAATCAGCAGAGTCTCCACAAGCGTTCAGGCTGCAGATCAGACTCGGGCTACAGTTATATTTCCCATGGCAACAATAAAAAATCAATTACCCAGTCCTGCTGATGCTTCCAGCCTGCACTTTCACCAAAACAGGAGCCAAACGAGGAGCGTCACATGACACAGGTCACTTATCATCAGCACTGCATTTGGGTTTTGAATCATATGAAGTAACAGCAGATTGTGATTACAGTCTCTCAGGGGATTATGGGTATTTTGCCGGGGCACAGTGTGCTAATGAACAGACCTCGGAGCTGTAGAGTAAAGCAGTCAGCTCCCTCAACCCTGACTTTTAAAGAATTACATTTATTTACCGCTAAACTGTTTCCCAATTATGTTGTGATAACAACGTAATAGCTGATTGGATTATGTTCAGAGGCCACTATTTTTCTTCCTCTTCTTGTTTTTAATGAATGAAGCATTCATTTAGAGTCAGGATGTGGCTGAGGTGGATGACGTGCGCACAAAGCACTCAGTTGTCCTATTTCACAATGGCATGATGAACAGTGGGTTGCATGGTGGGATTGATGGGGTCACACTGGTAAAATGACAACAGTAGGACAGAGAGAGTGTGACAATTATTTACTGTTTTACTGTATATACTGTCTAGGACTGCTGAGGTCCTCAGTCACAGCCCTGTGATAGAACAGGAAGAATGGTTCAGATAAGTGATGGATGGATGTTCCCGGTCAAAGAACCATGACAGTAACATAGTAAAGTTAGATGTAACTTTAGTGTGATGTTATATTATTCTTTGATATCAATGAATATATGATTTATTTCTGTTAAATGACGTCTACAACATTTAGATGTCATTTTTAATTTGTCATTTCTAATGCGGTGACTGCAGGTAGCTTGTTTCCTCTGAATTTGACTGACAATAAGTAACAAATGAATTCATCGCTGTGTTTTCACCAGAGCAGCATTCAGCCTCACTTCATCCATTTATCTTCATCACACTCCTTTTGCTACTTTATCTGATATTAATAGTATTGATTCTTCTTATTGATAGTCCAGGGTCAGAAAGTAATTGTCTAAATTCATAACCACATGTAATACTCTGCTCACACACACATACATGCACAGGCACACACTGTGAAGCTGCCGGTTCCCTACTGCATACTATTAACAATGGTGAACACACACACACACACACACACACATTGTCAGTGAGCTGCTTAGTCAATGTTGTTTAGTGAAGCATTGCAGCACTGCTGGCTACTATACTGCAGCACATGGAAAGAACAACAGGAAAAGCTCTGCAACACACACACACACACACACACACACACACACACACACACACACACACACACACACACACACACACACACACACACAACACACACACAAACACACACACATACATTCATTGTACCTCAAAGAATTAAAAAGTTGTTGCTGTTACTGATTTATGTACCTGAACACTGGAACACACGTACACTCATACCCCCACACACTCCTGTTGTCTCCCAGCGGAGCTGCAGGCAGAGGATGGATGTGTGGTGGAGGCTTGGGGTCAGAGTAGCAGTTCCACCCTGCTGAAGTTTGTCATAAGCTCTGCTGTGTGTGTGATTGTGTGTGGGTAATTCTGTGTGTCTTTTGTCAGAATGAATTTGTGTTCCTGCCAGTTTCCTGGAGGAGCAGCACATCTGCAGCTTGTAAGAACCACACCTGACACACACTCATGCATTTACTGATTACAGGACATCAACTCTGCAATGTAGCATCACATTTCGGTGTAAACAATCTTTAGACTTCCTCACTCAGATGGAGGGCACCTGGTCAGATAAGTTGTTGGACACACTATAAAGATAAGTCGGTCAGTATGTTCTAGTCACACTGTGAGTGTGGTATTATTATGTTGTGCTAAAGAAAACACCTGAAAACCTAAACATGGGATTTAAAATCATGAATTCATTCATCCTAACTTATCTGTTATCTTATCTATTTCCACGAGCTGTAGTTATTGGAACTCAATGATTTGTGCCCATATGATGAAGTTCAGTGTTTCCTTTCTTTTAATGTTCTCTTTAGCTGCTTCACTTTGTTCATTAGTCTTCAACTGTGTTCATCTACTGTTTGCTGCAGAGTTCTGCTGATCAGCTAACTGGGCTGCTCTTTATTAGTTAAGTCAATTGATCAGAGATTGTTTGCTCACCGTCATGCTTTCGAGAGCAACTTAGACAAAGTCAAACTTGAACTAAGAGGCTAAAAAGGTGCGTACAGCTGCAGACTTTATTATAATTCTCTGTGTGTTTAGCTGCAGAATTTCTGCAGTGATCATTTTCACTTGGTGTTCTGTGCTCTGTGCTCTCTGTGTTTGTGTTTCTGTCCTTTTGGAGTCACTGTACATGGCAGTGCCACAGTTGGTCCCTCAGAGCCCAGAGGAAGCAAACTGGATGGCTGAGGTTCAGTGCTGCAGTACAGTAGGTCACAAAGACTAAAAAAAAAAAAAAAACTGATTCAGTGTGACGCTGTGTCAGGAGAAAAGATACCAAGCTGCAAACACAGTGTCACTGACTCTTTGAGGGAAACCAAAGCGTTTGATGGTGTAATAAATGCTCTAAATGCTAAATGTAATGAAATATCCATGTGAGTAATTTAAGACCAACTCAAAGACTGTAATAGACCCTGTTCATTTAATGAATTGTTTCTTAATGTAACAATATCATTAAGAAATTAAAATTAAGTGCCAATTTATTTCAGCACATTAAATACTTTAATCTCTTTAAACTCACCATTTAAAGAGACATTTTAATACATTTTGACTGATTGTGATGTTACATGGCCATTATTACATTATCATCTGCTGGCAGGAGACAAAGAATGGGTTTTCAGCTTTGTACACACCTCTGTCTCTGTTTCATACTCACCCACACACTATGAGATCATCTGGAGGTCTGCAAGTGCTGCTTCTCGCTAGGAGACATCATTATGTATCTCGTCTCTTTTTAATTTCTCATTTGCGTGCTGGAGGTCTTTCTACAGAGGCTCAGCAGGAGAGAGCACCTCTGCCTGATCACTTTGTTTCTGCTCCAGATGTGCAGGAACAAAGAGTAAAAAATGTTATGTTCCTGTCAGAGAACATTCTGCAGTTCTGACCTTTATACCTGTTGGTTTTCACTGCAGCTGTTTATAAGTCTTTGTGGCGAAGGTCCAGGCCAAGTCTCAAATTCTATAGTGCAGAGGAGCATAAAGCTTAGAGAAGAAGGTAAAATCAAAAGACTGGTTATCACAGAAAATATGACCCCGAAGATGCAAGTCTCATAGTTCGAAAACACTGTGGGCTTTTTCCATATGATGCTGTTGTTTTTTTGTGAGTGGGACTTGTAATATGCTTACGTTACACAGCCCATTATCCATGACACGTAACAAACAATATTAAGTTGGTTTGATTCTTCAGACCATTTGAGAAGCTGATATTTTAAATACTGTATATTGAGTCATCTATTGTTTACCTCAAAGGTGATCTCGTTCATCTGTGCATTCAGCTGACAGTAGGTAAAGTCTATTTGCATGTTACTGCAAACAACTTAACTTACACATACAGAATGTAAACTCAAAATAGGCTCCATAACTAAATAGATGCTGAAGTAGACTCCTGCGGCCCAGATTGACTGAATACAGATATTTATCTTAAAGTTTTGAGAAAGTCCTGCTTTTCTAACTAGTGAGAGAATTTCTATTATTTCTGCTTTATTGGAGCATTCTTATTTATTGTAACTTCACAGCAGAGCATGATGGAGTGTAGTTAGAACATGCAAATGCCTGATTGTAAAAGGAACGGTTACAGATTTTATTTTATAATAAAATATTATTGTTATTAACAATTGCAATAACAATAGTTAATAACATCATAATACTAGTAATAATTTGTAGCATTTTAGTACAAATAATTCTAGAAATGTGCAGTCTGAAGACCGTTCCCTTGCTGTTGTGATGATGGTTTTGTTTGTTTATCAAAATCTCAGCATGCATTACTGAACTTGTGGCCAGCAACGCCAGTTATTTATGACTCTCCAATAAATTCACTCAAAACGGTGGAAAAGCTTTTTGGTTGAGAGCCGCAGGTGTTCTGATTAATCTTAATTTATTGCAACATTTTAAAATCACCTCTCAAAAACACTCTTTTACTCACTGAGCTTGATTTAATGTTTTGAGTTTACGATATTATGTTGTTTACGTCTCTTTTGGAAAAGTAATACAAATTGGCTATTTTCAAACTGAAATGAGTTGATTAGCTGCATATTGAAGACAGAAAAGTCGGACAAATCCTGCCAAAGTTAAAGTAATATTGAGGAAAAAGCTTTGGACGTCCTGGTGAACAGCATTAACATTTCATCATTAATGAATTATTTGTCACTGCCTGTTACAGAGGATCGACATTAGGTTTGATACCCAAAACTGGTGTTAGAGTCTCGGGGTGTTGTTTACTCTGTGTTCGTAGTGTTAAAGACACTTTCTGCTGTGAAATACACTCTTTGATGTTGAGCTGACAGAATATCTAAATGATAAATGAGAGATGATTCAGCTGGAAGTAGCAGTCAAAGCCTCACTGAAAGTGTTTCTCGACACATTTCAACCTGCTAAAAGTGTTTGGATATGATTTTCAAAGTCAAAGAAATCTGTAGAGTTCTGCATTAATTCAGGACTGGTAGTCTGAACACAACAGCGTAATGGTGTGTAATTAGTCCAATCAGGTACATTGTTGCTAGGCTGCCAGAGAAGCCTGCCGTGTGTATTCACTGTGTGTTCATGTTGTTGCTAATGAATGTAGCTTCTGTTGGCCCTCAGCTACTGGTAAATTGCAAATCAGGCGCTTTGAGTCACAGTTCTGTTCAAAGTTAATGGAGTGTATTCAGGGACAGGTTGTTGTTGTTTGTACTCAGCCCCCTCGGTGTTATTGACATGAAAATAAGCAGGCAGCAGACGACAGTTTGGGTGCAGCTGCACATTCGAGTAGGCAGGTCCAATTAAAGGTGAAGACACTCCATGTTACTTTAAACAACTTTCAAAACTGCTTTACTTTTCAGATGACTGACATTTAGGTATCCATATTATATTTCCATTTCCATTACTTGCAACCCAAGGTTTAGCCTAAATCAGTGTAACAACAGCAACTAAAGTACTCAGGTCAAATTATTGTCGTTGACGCCATACAGAAGCTAAGCTAAAATTTAGACTTTGTATATGTGGGAGGGCATTGCTGTTGTAGCAAGCAGAAACTTGGTATGTGATTTTTGTGATTATAATTTCTCAGTTCATATGTACTATCAGCATTTTTCTTTTTATGTGTTTCTTGATTTATGCAAACGTTAATGATATCTGATAACTTCTGATAGATGGAGCTATTTCTTAACCCAAACATGAACAAGACTACACCCAAAAACCTAGCCAAAGAGAAATAGTGGGAGAAACACTATATAATTTACATCCAGTCACTGATTTGTTCAGTGTAACACATATTTTAGGTGGTAATGACTCAGTCAGAATGTTATATGAATTCAGTTGATATGCGAATATTCGTGACAGGTGATTTTATTATCTTGACCTAATGGAATCATATAAATGGCAAATCAAGGAGGACCAAGAATTGAGCCCTGAGGAACTCCAGATCTGAGATTATATGCTCAGGCATATAAAAACAGAATGCAGCAGGGTTGTTGCTAACTTAATGCTACAGATTCAGAAGAAATGTGTCTGTAAGCATTTAGGTTAAATATCAAACCAGATATTTTCAGAATAAATTAATGCTGTTTCTTTACTATTGTTGCTTAATTATACACAAATCATATGTTTGTCATGAGTAGACAAGTAAAAAAGTGCTTTCAAGTCCTACACCCATTGTGTACACAATTTACACATTGTAAAATGTCGCCTACAGGCTACATTACTTGATCATTGAATACTGATCATTGGTTTACTTTTGTATTGTTGTATGAGTGAAATTCATAATAACTCTTAACTTCTCTCAGTTAAATATATATTTACATGCAGATTTATTTTGCTCTCACCACATTGACCTTCACCAAAAAAATAAAGTTTTTGGGGCTTTGTGGTGCTTGAGTACTTTAACACACCTTACTTGAACTTAATTCACATTTGCTGCCTCTGTCTCACCTTGTTGGGAGTTTGATGTGTCACTATATTGTTGGACAAACTGTGGAAAGGTCTGAACTCCGTCAAACTGTCATGACATTACAGCAGTGACACAGAGGGACCATTTACCATACCAAGAGTGTTGGCCTGCCGATTTCAATGAAAGGCTAATGTCGGCTAATCTGCAAGGTTAAAAGTTCAGCTCAGGCTGCGTTAATGCTGACACCAGGCCGCTGTAATGGCCAATTAGAGCAGCCGTGGTGTGGAGAAGTCAGACATGTGGAGGAGATTAGAGTGACGACGTCGATGGGTCGCTGCTCCGTGGGGAAAAGAGGCAGAGGGCATAACACTGAGTGGAGAAAGATGTGCTTTGATCCGTCCAGTGTTTCTTTTCGACATTTTTTCTTGCTGTCAGAGTGGAGAGACATCTGGGCTGAATATATATATATATATATATATATATATATATATATATATATATATATATATATATATAATTCTCTATATTATACTCTGACGTGACCTGTCTGCATTCTACAGTATGTGATATGAAGTGAATATTAATAATAAATAAGTGACTCAGTTGGCAAAGGCTTGAATGTCCTTATATTACACTGTATGTGACATTGCTTGTATGTTTCTTCTTTACCACTGAAAGTCAAGACATTCAAACATCAAAAAGCAACAGGTTTTAATATAACTAAATCACTTTCAAGCATTATTTAAAGATATAAATACCTTTAAATTACGCTGGAGAATTGACTCTATTCATTTTTTGATGTGTTTGATTTCATTTTGTTGTGTTGAAGCGACTGGGCTGTGATGAACCCTGCGATGAGCTTGTTAAACCGCATCGTTTTCTTACAGTTTTACGTTCCCTTTGAATCTTCTACAGCTTTATTATCAGGACTTGTACCAGCAGCTGTGCAGTAGACAGTGAGCTGAGAATGTGTCTGCTGAGGTCAACACGCTGCACACTTTCACATTGACTTTGCTCTGCTCAATAATGACTTCTCTCACTTCTCTCGTGCTCGCTTCCTTTTCTCATTTCCTTTTCTTTCGTTATCTCGTCTCCAGCTCTCAGTCTCTATCTAATTTCTCTCTTCGGGTCCCTGAAACTTTCAGCCATCTTTCTCCACAGTTGTATCTCTATCATGTTTTCCTCTTTCTTTAACTAAACCTTTTCCTCTTGCTCTTTATTTTTATTTTTTTCATTACAGTTCATGTTTTTTTCTATTCCTTCACCTCTGTGTCGTAGCTTGCTTGCATCTTTCTTGTGCTGTTCTTTCTATGGTTGACTTTCTCTCCCACTCTAGCTGTTCAATGAGTTTTCCTCCCCTTTTATTTTCATGTTCTCTCTTTCATCACCAGTATACTTTTCTGCCTTTTCCATTTTTTATTCAGTGCAAAATTTTCCTTATTCACTCTCTCCTCACTTATCTTCCTTGGTTACCATCTGCTTCAGGGAGGTCATTGGCCTTTTAATTATGGTCCGATTTCCCAAGGCTCCCACCATACTGTCCCCCATCCTATCCCTTCCTAGTCGTAACTGGTGGCCTTGGTGAAGGCGTTCATCTTGCTGAGGTAAGGACCTGTGAAGACACTGAGAAATCAATGGCCATGTCCCTGTGGAGCTGGAAAAACTCTTGTCCTTCACCTGAGCACATAGCTGTTAGGTTGAAGTGGGACTTTTATTTTATTTTGGAGAGACCCTCCCAGACATCTTGTCTGTAAAAGCAGCAGTCAGAGTTTCTCTGCAGAGACCCCAGAGCTTTGTGCATCTTTCTGTTTACCGCCAGCAGTGCTGCAGTGGTGAACAGTCTGGAGTCACATGATCGCTCCTGGCTCACCATGTTCAGATTTGCCAGAATCCCTTTACACTGCAGGAAAATCCCAGTTTTCAATTAGAAAGTGTTAAACTGTGAAACCTCTGTTGTCGACCTAAAGCTTTCTGTGTTTTGTTTGTTCACACTGTACTCCAGAACACTCTCGAATAACTCTCTCCTGTGTAAATACTAATTAAATGATTTCCAAATAAGATCCTCTTTCAGATATCTAGATGGTATAATGATATACAAGACCAATAAAATCACGGTATTTAAGCTTGGACCTGCTTCATACAGATTGGCACTGGTGGCACTTTAGCCCTCACCATGTTGGCAGAGCTACAATGTACTGGATGGTAGGAGTTATCTAATTACCTAAAAACCCTTGAGCCAGCATTTCTCCCATAACACACAGGATATTTGGTCCTGGATCAAGGCTAGACCGAGACATGCCACTAATCATTATCAAATCATTCACTATAATGAATGACATCCACTTTATTTTGCACAATGTTGCAAAAAATGAAAAGAGCCCTTCTTTGTGTATCATGTCAAGTGTTATTCATGGTGCAGAGCAACACTTAAACAAAAAAAGTATGACCGTGAACATTTCCAGGTTTTTACAGACTGGGATACAGAGACAGACTGGAGGGAAAGACTGACCAGATGGAAAACTGTTGACCATCTACTTCACAAGTCACAAGGGACCAACCAGGATTTATGTGTTTAGAAATAAACACTTGCTGTCATTATGGTTGTGGTTGTTATGGTAACAAAACGGGCACATACCAGCTGGCATGTCAGTCACTACTGTGCCATATGTAGATTTTATTACTTTTTTTTTTGTATTCATTCATTTTTTATAGAAAGTGACCCTGAAGACTGCTTCTCTGTTTTTAACTGTCTTGATAAAGAAGAAATAGGCCACTTCAGAGAAGTACTTCACCTTATTCACACTCACCACACTACAGAAAATATTTTATGAATCACAAACAAAGCAAAAGCGTGGATAAGTTGTGAATCAAAAATACACACAGCCATCCTCGGGCCTCGTGCTTAATCAGGCCACAGGACAATATTTGAGCAAATCATCTTGCATACATTAAATTAGGAACACCCTCAAGGAGTTATTTTGAATAGCTGGATCTCTTTTCAACTGCAAATGTGCGCTGGGGAAATCCAGTGTAGAAAGCTAGGTCTGTTTCAGCTGTGAAGGTCTGATGAAGGCTGAAATGTGTTGGAAGCTGTTTTTCTGATTTCTTCACACTTGACTTCTTACACTTTCTTTTTTATCTGTAACAAAGGAGGCTGCATTTTAGGGAAGGCACAGCTTAAACTTGGGGGTAAACAGCTCTGGCATTTTTAGAATGGGAGATTAAAGTTTTTTTACTCTAGGCGATATAGTAAAAATCTTTTCATTCTGGAGCAATGAGTGTTATAACATAGAGCTCCGACAGTTGACATCATGTGATCCCAGAATTCATCAATGCCGCCATGTTGGCAGGAGTAATAATGTTTGACTGATTTACCAGTAATAAAAATTTTACGACACTACCAAAGAAAGGTGGATGATGGTTACCATAAAAATGTCATTTCCTATATTAGGCAGTGCCTTTCAAAATGTATTTCTACCACAATCCTGTGATTAACTCCTCTCCAATCTCTGCATGATAGTGATAGCTGCACAGACGAGCTACATCCAGTTAGCATATAAGTTACATATACTGCTGTTTTTATGCTCATATTCAGTATGATGATGTGACAATGAAAGGATATGTCTTCATGGTGCAGGTCTTTATCCTCAGCATGTGCCTGACATATAATAATTAAACTTGAGTCACGGAGAAAACCCATCGATCATCAGTATCGATTAGTACACTGCAGTGTTTCAAAAACCTGGCTTGACAACGATGGTCCCCTGTTTTTAAAGTATTTCCAGGATCCTCTTAATCTCTTCTAACCTTCCTAATGGTCTTCACTCTTCTGGTCTCAGTTTTGTAGCTTGTGTTGAATCTGCTGCGAGGAGTTTCTCCCAATGTGACAAAGTACATTAACGGGGTCGTGCACCGATTTTGGTTGATAAGGTCTGATCTGCCTCGCAGTGGGCGGTCAAGACTTTATTTGGCAATATCAATGTGAATCATGGAAGGAACAAACACTGACACAAAGTTGGAAGATATAATTGAATGTTGTAGCAGTACAGTGTCTTTAATTGAAGATAAAAAGTCTAAATCAAACAGCTCTAATGTTGCACTGTGCATTCACACAGGCAGCGTCTGACATTCATCAATCCCACTTTTGGCCACAGCATACAGTAAATTGTTCATTGTTATGGTTCTTTTACTTTTTTTTGACTGTGGAAACCCAAGCTACAAGCCTCTCAACTAAACTGGGATGCTGACCAAACACAGGTCTGTGCTGACGGGGGTGTGTGCTTTAAGGTAAAACAGTGCATAACAGTGTTGTGTGTCGGCAAATAGCTTGTGTTAGGATTGCAAGGGAAATAGCAGAACTGCAGTGGTTAAGGCGTGAAGTAATCCATAATGATCACACGTTTGTATTGGCCAGCTCAGTGCCTCACTACATGGAGTCACACTGTGTTGCAGGAAAAGCTGAGCTTGCTGTTCAATGACCCTGCAGTTCTTTATGCCTCAGCACTGGCAACAGCCGTGGCTGGAGGCATTGTGTCTTTGTAGTGTCGGTCTGTCTGTCCCATTCTCGTGAACACAATACCTCAGAAACATTTTGAGGGAGATTCTTAGAAATGGGCACAAATGTTGATTTGTAATCAAGAAGGAAATTTGTTGATTTTGCTGCTCCATCATCAAAGGTATCTGTGACCTTGTGTCCACCCCATTCTTGTACACGTCATATCTCAGAATCACCTTGAACATGTACTCGCTCTATCTTCTAGATATTGCAACTCTTCTGGGTATGACATCATGATAGTTTTAGAGAAACTCTGACTGGAAAATAATAAAAAATAAATCCACAACTTTATAATAATCCAACTGACAATTCTGAAATTCTGAAATAAAGCGAGTCTCATCTACTTTCACTTGTCAAGTGCAGCTCACAATCATCTTTTCATTTTTTTCCTACTGATCGTGCCGAGTAGAAAACACCATGTGCCATGCGATGTTCTTTTTCCTGCAGCAGGAACCTCTAACCCTCAGAGCTGCAGGTGATCTGATCTACCTGCTGATCTGCTTAGGAGCAGTTGGAGGGAAGACCAAGAGGAGGCGGAGACGTGTGGATGCACAGATGGAAAGCTGGAGAGGGAGAAGGAGGGGGGAGTTATTTTTACCTCCCTGAATCACATCCACTGGATGTTGGTGGTTAATATATGGGTGGCTGGTGGTGCTCAAACAGCCAGAGTATGACTGAGCTAGGAGGGAGGAGAGGAAGGAGGTGGCAGGCAATACATCAAACACACCATGATGAGCAGCATGCTGGGCAGGCTATCTTCACCCCCCCTCTTCCCACCACCAAGTCTTTCCCGGAGGTCATTTTGGGCCTGAGAAATAACAACCACAGGGAACAGCACATCCACGTCCTAATTGTCTGTCGCTGCACTCCATTGGTCAAGAAAAACGCAACTTAATCAGCTTGTCCAACTCAGAGACTCCCTGAAGAGCTGCAGCCAGGAACAAAGACAAAGCTGCTGGAGGTTTTCAGAACCGTTTTTTCACTAACAAAATCATGTATATAAGAGTGTCACTTAATGTTATATCTGCTTTGGATTATATCCAGCTTTATTAGTGAAAAATAATTCACAAGGCACCAGAATACACACAAGCCCTATTTCTTCTCCCTCCAGTGGTAATGACACCCATACCAATCAAGTCAACAAACAAATATAAATCAAATTATTACTATTGGCCTTGATGTATGGGTTTCTATTCAAGCTGGGTTTGAAGTCAAATCTGGGAGCTGTCTAACTCATGTTGAACTCAGTTTCATCCTTCTAATATCTAAAGATTCATTCATCTAATTCATCTGAGTTTGCTTGAAATAAAGTCTGCTGAGGATTCAGGTGAGGTTGATCCAGGTACAGTTTCCTTCAGTTCACAGCTCTTCACAGTTTTATAAAAAAACATGACTTTAAAGGATATTGCAGTACAACGTCATGCTACATACTGCAACACACACAGTCCTGTGTGAGGACACTCTCCATCTCGACTAAATATTTACCCCATTCCTTTTCCTAATCCTAGGCCGACCTGAGTCTAATCGTAACCATAAAGCTAAAAATTCTCTAGGTGCGTTGAAAGTTGCCCTATAAACAAAATGTATTGTTATTATTGGATGCACACACTCCATACACTAACTGAAATTGATCTTTAGCCTCAGAAAAAAACATTTTAGTGAACGTCTACTTTAATTCAGGCTGCCACAACAGCGGGGCCACTAGCAGATGCCCGTCATGGGTCAATCACACAATATTGGTTATCTGTCAACATGTTGCCTCGGTGTCCCCACCACTCATCACACACACACACACACACACACTCTGAGGTTCTGCTGGGTATTTCATTGATCAGATGACACACACATGGCTCTTAGTCACCAGTGACAATCCTCATGCCATCAATGTGCTTTTTAAGACATGATCTTTTTAGGTTATGGTTAAGGTCAGGGTCAAGGTCAGGTGGGTTAGTGTTGAAATAGAATGAAATGCTTCCTAATTGTTATTTCAGAAATTCATTTTGATGTTTTAATTTGATTTAAAAAGTTGAATTAGTTGTAGATTTTCAACAATTAAACTCAGTGTGTGACATTCACAAGGTGGTTTAGTTTGTTCATGACTCACTGTGTGCTCATTTGTAATTAGTTTAATTTTCTGTAGCGATGAATTGAAGCTGTAGTATGTGCCAACAAAGATCAAGTGATGAACTATTGCCAACTGTATAAATCAAAAAGGAATAAATTCACTTATGACAAAAACTTTTAAATGTCAGATGTGAAGGTTGAGCCTGAGCAAGAACGCCAGGAAATACAGCTGAAAGCTGCATAATGTTAGTAAGTCAACCTTAAACCCGAGTGCAGTTGTATAACTCAGCCAAACCGTAAAGTTGTAGTTTTTGTACATATTTATTCAGATTTGTATTTTAACCAGTTCATCATTACGTCAAAGTGGCTGTTTGTACCATTTACAATGAAATTCACTCCTGAGTTATTGAATTTATAAGAATGGGACGTGTGAGAGCACAGTGACCACGAGATCTTACAAGTTCTTCATAGAGTCTAAAGGATCACTTGTGCAAGTTTTACGGTTTTAAAAATCATTAGTGAGGTGAGAGTAGGGGGGTGCTAAAGCAACTGGCAAAATGATGGAGGGAAAAACACAAAATGGCCCCTCAGGCTTGCAGGTGAACATGTGGCCATTGAAAACAAAGTGTCTGAGCTGAACAGAGAAAATAACAGTTTTAATACAACAAACAATAAAGTGAAGTGAAACACAATGAAACGTGATCGTAGCTCAACGAGCTCAGTGAGTTCCCCACGCTGACAGATTCTTCTCTCACAATCCTTCCAAACGTCGAAGTGTTGCTTCAGGTATAATGTCAGGATTTCAATGCAGGGTCCAAGATATTTGTAAAAGAATTACAGTAACAGGCAGAGACAAGATCATGAAGGAAGTGGGAAGGAAATTAAATTTTTTGCTCACAAGTGAGGAAGAAAATGAATCATCCTCTAAAGTCGGAAACTCTTCACTATTTTCAGCTGCAGCCTAAGATTCCTTTATGTAATCCTCTCGTGGTGGATATCTGTCTTCGCTTTTGCAGCAGGAGCTCATGATTATTTGCATTTTAAGACCTCGTGTCCATCATGCCTATGGATTGTGTGCATGTGTAAGAAATAGCAGAGGGATTTCTGACTTTCTCCTACGGAGACGGATCCTGTCTGGGATTCTTAAGTTGCATTTTCAGTTGTATACACTGAGTCTAATGTTCTTCATTAATATGTGTGTAGTTGAAGATGTTAGAACGGTTCAGCTGGGGAAGTCGTCCCTACTCTGTATGATGTAAAATGTACTTTTTTAGGATTGGGGGGTTCGAAAGTGCATTTCTTGGCTGATCCTAAACTTTTTGGATTGTTGACAGAATGAGGTCAGACAACTGAAATAGCTATAAATATTTGATGTATTGCATTCTAGGGTTAACATGATTCAACATGGACTTCCAGTCCAGTTCAGACTCTGTTAAATACCCAAAGGGAGATTTGTTTGCATGAGATGAAGTACAGATAGAAGTCAGAAAGGTCAACGACTTCTAAATCATGTAAATATTCTGCACCGGTCTCTTCAGCTCTTCATTGAAGCTATATGATGTTTATTCTAAATGAAATATTCAAAGCTAAGACCCAGACTTGTTATGGCTGCCCCAATCAATCAAACAGAAATATTCTACTGCAACGTTTTCAACACATTTCCCCAAGATTCACGCTGACAGATTTGGCATATTTGGAAACTTTGGGATCTCCACTAGAGTGTAAAATAAGTTTCTGCACACTGCAAGAACTCTCTACACACTGAAGTCACTTCTGTCTGTGTTTGAGTTCTGAAAAACAAGTGACAAAAATCTGCCTGTGCAGCAAGAATATTTCAGCCTTTTCTGCTTTTTCTGTGTCCTTTCATGAAGTAATAAAAAAACTGCACTAGAATTAAGAAAATAAATTAAATTAAAATGTAAAAATACCGGAAACGAGGTCATAATATTCTTATCGTGTGGAGATATATTTGTTGTTTTATTAGACTGTGCATTAAAGACCCAAAATAATCTAGATAAAGGGGAGTTTTGTGTGAGTGATGTGATAATGAACTGTGTCATACAGAGATGTAGATCAGACTGTTTCGATTGTGTAATGTATTAAGGAAAGTTTGTATGTTACTTGAGATTGTAAAGCATTAATGGTGAATAGCTAAAAGAAGATCAACATCAATTTGACACATGGTGATGATGAGCTTTCTGTAAAATGTTTTTATCAGACAAGCAAACACAGATTTCTACAATCAGCCTGGCTCATAATATCTGATTAAAGCTCCATGATGCTAAGACAGCCTGTCAGATCTGGTGAACCGTGTTCTTTGTTGAGTTAGTCTTCAAGCAGATTTAGACACATAAGCAGTCAGTGAATGTTCCCCAGCTTCCATCACGCTATGAACAACTGTCAGAAAAGGAGTTACGTTACTGAGGAGTTGGAGGTACAGCTCACTGTATGTGCTCTGCACTCTTCCATCACTCCCTAACAGATTCACAGCTCATCCACTGACAACTAAATAAACTAAATGACTGTTGTCTTCCTTTTTTTTTTTTGAAGAGCAATTGCAGTTGTTGCAATTTCAGTGACTTCATAAGAAAACTGTGTTTGTCTGGTTCATGTGATGTAGTGAGAAGCTGCAGCAGTTGGAGTTGTTGTATTTGCATTAGCAGTAACTTCATCCAGCTGTGGGAGACAGAAGAGTAAACTGTGAAGCAGATATGGATCCCGCATGGTAATAGTGTGATTAAAAACAGCTTCATCTGTGCAGCAACAGTCCAACAGAGTTAAACAGACTTAGATTTACTTGATTTCTTTACTTTCTTTTCTAATAACTACACCGAATATCTAAGAGCGGTATCCAAACAACAAAAGTTATTTTAGTTATTTAAAAAACACTGAGCAAGACTTTCCCCTGTGCAATGAATGAATTGACCCAGATTCAGTTTGGGTGAATGTACTGTAGGAAGGTCTGAACCACATATTTATTGAACATGTGTTGAGTTTGGCTCTCACACAATCTTTAAAGTCTGCTTCATGCTTCCTGTAAAAGCCAGTCCAAAGCCAAACCAAAGATGTGCCAGCCACCCACCAATAACACGACCACCAACACATTTATAAAGACCAAAAACGGCATAAAAGCCAGTGAAAACTCTGAGGCTTGGTCCTCAACAGTGACTGGGTGCAACATAAAGAGAGCAGCGCTCTCACCGATTGACTGTTGTGTGCATTAAAAAGAAAAACATTCAGTTAAACTGTAATAAAAACATATAAATGTAAATTTTTCAAGTCTGTCAGCATGAATCAACACAAACCTGTCTGCCGCTGTTCTGAACTGAACTGCTCGCCTGAGCTTATTTTCAGCAGCTTCTCTCGGTCAGAGGGAGCTGATTCGTGCTGATAGCTGCATGTTCTGAGGCCGTAATGCAAATGCAGTGCTACAGGGCGAAGCACACGGTGACTGTTTGTTCTGCCGTCTACAGAGGTGCCAGAAACACATCGACGTCTCCCTGCACAGACAGAAAGCAGCGAGGTACATGAATACACAAAGAGGTTCGTTTGTCGTTTGGAGGAGCAGTTGCTCTCAGGGTTTTTAGAGGCTGCAGTGAGGACGTGTTGTGATGATGTGGAAGGCGCAGTCGAGGCAAGGTGCTGATAGGGAGCTGATGTGGCGTCTGGATTCCCACCCGGCGGCTTGTGCTATAAATGTCTCAGCTCATAGGGCTGTCAGACATTCTGGGTTAAAGCTTCTAGCAAGTAGTGCAGACCTGCTGCTTCTGCACACTGTTGATTTCTGCAACACACTGAATGAAATGCATCTGCTGCTGAAAGCTGCTGTACTTTTAGTTTTACACGCCTTTCCAAACACTTTTACTCACACCAAGAAAGTTAAATGGAGGGTGAGATTCTAGTGGTGATCCATGCCTCGGTTTCTCTCCATTTGTAATTTTTATAGTCCTTAGAGACCATTTGAGGTTTTTCTCTTAAATGTCCCAGGAAAGTGTTACTCCATAGAAAGCAGTGCATCAGCTGTGACCTCATGCTACACTAGTGCAGGTACAGTAACTAGTACACACTACCTTTATGTAATGTGGACATGTCTGACATCTTAACTTGTTTGTGAAATGAAATACATGCATAAACATGATTTGTCCTCTGCATCATGTTTAGTACTGTAAATATAGTTTCCAGCAAAATTCTTCTATGAAGTAAAGTCGGACTACAACACTATGAATAAGATGTACATGCTGTAACGTAAATGTCTTCACATAACTGAATAATGTAAATGTTTTTAGGCAGATAACAAATGTATACACGCTGGTTTTCTTGAGGCAAAAAGTGTTTCTGCAGCGCGTTCTGACAAATTACAAGAGTGAGTAGGTTTAATGCAAATATTAGCTCACAGATCACAAATTCACCAAACAGAGTAACGCTCTATGTAAGAGTCCACTCGTCCCAGATAACAGACCAAAAATCAGCTAGGCTACGTCCTGATTGTATTGGTAGCATTTGGTTGTACTGTCTGTGTGTCTGTTGGTCTGAATACCTGAGTTAATATGGTTTCCTAAATTATTTATTGAAGATTCCTATTGTCATGTTCCTTTTCTATCAACATGTTTGCCATGGAATTAGGTCCAGATGTCTGAGTTCCCCAGAAGATAAATCTCCTGACCTCCTGAATTTTCTTCTTCTGTAGCCATTCATTCTCACTATACTCACTTGTAGGTAGCTTTGGATAAAAGCATCTGCCAAATGACTAAATGTGCTGAATGTAAACAAGTGCAATGTCAGACGTAGTGCTTGAATGTCGTGTCATTTGGCACATATATCCAGTGTCCAGAGTATAAATCCCAGTTGATGATCAGTTGACTTTTCTTTTAGCACCACCAGTAATTCTGTGAACTAACTAACATATTGTTTGTCATAAAATTTGCTTTAAACATTCAGGGTGGCCAGAGGATGAAACGTGAGGATGAAAATGAACATGATTACTGTTTATACTCTTTTTGTCAAGCATAAACAGTGTAACAGTAAACTGTTGAATAATTCCCGGTTTAACAGTAGAGTTGTGAGAATTGCTGCTAAAACAGGTTGGTGTGTGAAAGTCAGTCCTTTTCTTTGACGACCAGTGCTGCCACCTCACCGCTGGGTAAATCCTAAGACTCAGTTATCATCAGATGTTATCATCAGATGTTGCTGTGGTGATTTGTGTGGAGTTTCTTGTTTTTTCTCTTGACCACTTTAGGTTTGAAGGACTTGGAGTTGAGCAGAGCCTCAGCTCACAGGCCACTTGTTTCTTCTGTAAAATCATGGGTGTAATTTACAGATGCTGGCAGAACACCTCGGGGAGAGTTTCTTCTTTTTTCAGGACTGGACATTTCTTTGAAGTGCTTCATATTAACACCATAAATAAACATAAGGCTGCATGTGCAGAGAGAGCAGGAGGCCTGGAGTGTGTGTGTGTGTGTGTGTGTGAATGTATGCAACTGAATTTCCTGAGTTTATGATAAGAGTGTCTATATGAAAGTGTGTGTGTGTGACCATAAATGTTTGATCTTCATTTAAAAAGCGCTGCTGAAATCATTCTGTGGCAGAATGGCGGAAGCTTCTATCTCGACTCTTTGATCTCAATTTTAATTAATTAAAGAATAAAAACATCTCTAAATTGATTAGATACCGTCAGGGGTCGTGGAAAGCTCAGAATAGCTCATCATCCGAAAACTAATTGTGTGCCGCTTCCTCAGTGAGAAAATTAACCTCGAAAAAATGTTGGAGAAGGTAACCAAGCGTTAGGTACAGCAGAGCAGGACACTGGGAGGGAAGTTTGACCGAGACACAGCGATGACTGACTGTGTTTAAATTACAGCTATCTATCCCCTCATAACTCATAATCTGTGATTTATACAGGTGACAAACTACACTTCACACAAAGGCAAGATCTGCATAGATGTCTGTTATAATTCTAATTAATTTGACTGGCTACCCTCTCCCTCAGCCCCCTCATATGACCTCAGCTCACCTCATCCACCTTCATGTGATCTAGAGATAATGAAAAAGTATTGGTCCACGCAAAGTCCCTGAAAATCAGATTCATGGACTCCTCTTCTTAGATATAAATATCTAAAGATGGTGAGACTCGAGGTGACAATGATTCATTCATTGCATCTGTCAGTTATACAGCAAGTGTCTAGATTAGCTTTTCAGATTGTAGCTTAAAGTTAACCCATGGCCCAGCTGTGGCTCAGGACGTAGACAGAGCCGTCCCCTAGAGCCGGCCTCACAATGACCATGTTATCACCTTGTTCTACGATATATGGACATGACTTCAATCATTTTACTGACCTCAGTAAAGTAGCTAAATTGTGCTATCGTAACTTTGGTAGTAGAATCAAAATACAACAGTTTTTATCACAAAACTGAATTTGATGCCCATGAATAATAAGACTCTTTGATTTGAGGCCTGATTCTTGGTGTAAGCACCAGTTCAGAGGATGGTGTAGAGGCGTTCAGGCAGCACACAGAGCGTAGGTCATCCATGTCTTGGAACCTCCACAACATTGGCATAAAAGAGTTTTAAAATGTCAAAAATCATCTGTCACAGTTATTTTTGGACAATATATCATCCAACAAAAGAAGTTGAAAGGCCTACTCCAAACCAGTTCTTCAGTCCATGTACTGTTCTTGGGCACCACAGTGACTATCGAGTGGCTCCTGGTGTGTTTTCCACTTGTAAGTCCCTTTGGATAAAAGTTCCTGTTAAATGTACATCTTTATCCCTCATGACATTTTTTAAATTAGACATTTATTCACCATGAATAACAGTATAACAGTTTTACCATGTAGAACAAAATCTCTATTTGTTTTATTCCAAATCACGAGAGTTGTCGTTCCAGCACTAAAACTTGTTCTAAAGAACTGTGATTTTAGTGGGTTCATATTATTTGTCAATATATTTTGATCTGACTTTATCACTTAGATACCAGAGCAAATAATTCATGTCATCCAAAGTGAGACCTACTGTACAGGCCTGAATGATTGGTACAGATTTAACAGCAGGCGGCTAAAGTGTTGTTTTTCCTTCTACTTGACAGCACACTGTTCTGCAGTAATGGACGGTGAAGCACACTGTCCATCTTCACTGCCCTTGGAGCTGATTTTTTACTGCAGCCTTTTTTCGTCTCCAACTATAAAGAAAAATCAGAGTAAAGTGGAGCTTGCTGCCAGCTTTCTGCTTAAAACAATCTTGAAGTTCAGGACTTAGTGATACCAAACAAACCAGACACGTCAGTCTCCCTTATTCGCCCTCAAACCTGGTCTGTCTCCGAGTTTCATCAGCAGACCTTGATGAATGTTTGTGTTGGTGGAAGCCTGGTGGATACGAGGAATTACTGCTCATTTTGTGGCGCTCACCTTCAACAATTGGAGCCTTGTAATCATATAATACCAAGTCCCAACCAATCAATGCAGCACAGGAGCATGACGGCCTTCAGCTTTTATGCTCCACACTTTAAGACCAGCTCATCCATGTGATATGAAGATCAATGAATCCACAGAGGCCAACGACTGTGAGGCACTGATTCTGTAAATAGATGCTTTTCACCAGGGTTGATATTGCTGCACCTCTTGTCATTAACGATCCATGAAATCTGAGATCACAGGCTGCAAGGTCACTGCTTTTCACATGCTACATGTATTGTTTGCAGCATTATTCCTTCTGTATTAATATTCACTGCCAATGAGGATCAGGATCATTAAAGCACTATCATTCAAAAACAAGGTGAGGATAATTATAGTGGTGAAAACAGGAATGAGGAGACTTTAATTGAGCTTCCCTAAACCCTTATAATTGGATGTTTTACGCTAGTCAACCAACACAGCAAAAGGCATTTCTAGTTTACGCTTTAAAGTACCTTTAGAATGCTTCATTACAGCTGCGTGGTCCATTTAGGAGCTCTGCTGAGTGCATATTGATCGAGCCCGTTTTTTAGCTAACATGCTATGCAGGACAGAATGAGTGTATTTCTTTTACTTTTTAACTGAATCCACGTGGTTCAGTCTTTTCAACCCCATGTTTTGGGAAACTGTTCAAACCAGCTGAACCTCACTATGAATTCTAAGTTTCCAAACATACTGAAGACGACGTCTGGGTAAAGGTTAAATACTGACTCCTCCACACCACATGTCCTACAGGTAAAACCCCAAAGCTGCTTGTGGTGCACCAAGCCTGCAAAGCTCAGTACCAGATCCAACTCATGGAGGATTAATAACATGTCAAATCACCTACGACTGTATCATCACCTGGTGGTTTTGTTGTGGTTATCAGAGGTCACAATGAACACTCTACACTCTCACTCAGCAGGCAGTGATGTCTGTGTCGAGACCCGTCAATCATGGCCAGCATTCAGCTGATCTCTACTGACCCCTTTCCACCACATCAACGGTGAAACCATTACGTCGTGTTACTGCTGCAGCTGCGTTGTTGGCTCTGTATAAATAGAACTAGAAAGACGGATACGGTTTCTGTTTTTAGATGTTTAAACACAGCAGTCAGCTCCAGTTACTTACTGTATTTAGTACATATTTTGTGATAAAATTCATCAATCCATTAACTGTCAGTCTGCAGCATTCTTGTATTAGTTGGAAGTGATAAAATTGAGCTGATCAATAAAAGAAAAATCTTTTATTAAACATGTATTTCACATTTTACTGCTCATACCTGTGACTTTATTATGTGTACAATTAGTCACTTATGAGTCACGTTGGAGACAGTGGACAGACTGTGTTCATGAACCAGTGTAATTCAACTTTTAGCTTCATACCTATGGGGTAACCCTATCATCAATCAGCTCATTGTTTCTTTGGGGTGTTTTGGTAACATGGAAATATCCTTTTGTCTTATTTTCCAGGACTTTTCCATGACGGCATTACAGCATTCTAGCCTCTTCAGGACACGTGGGAAATCTTTGCTAAAGTGATAACTGAAAGCAGCTTTACACACTAACTTTGATTAAAGCTTTTAACTCGAACACAGTTTAATCACCATATTTCAACATGATAATGCTGACTTTACCGAGCTCATATGAGCTTAACACGGTCATTTCAGCTGTGAGTTTCTTTTTTCAGGGTGGTTTATTTCATTTCCTGCTTGTTTCCCTTTTCTATAAAGATTTCTTGTTGACATGTAATTTGAGGAATTGAATTACATTTCAGGACTTTTTAACATTAATAGCCTTAGATTTGTGATTTTAGAGAATGTTTCCTCATCATGTGAATAATTATATGATTGCAGATAATGTGACACCTGGAACTCTTCACCTGTGTTGCATTTGTGCTGCAGCCTACCTGTAGACAGACTAATGAAATGAACAATAAAGAAAAACATGATTTGTGTTCTCGAGGCAGAGAAGAGTGCAACAATATCATATATCACATTATTCCACTTGTCTGACGCTTGTCCTAGTCACAGCATTAGCCTGCGTTGTATCTGTTGAAGCCGGCTGAGGAAATACAAGCTTCCTGCAGAGGGCTGATGGTTGATGGCTGCAGTCGCAACATGACAAAAGGCCTCTGTGCCATTGTTATTTCTTCACTTGGAGGAGCTCAAGGTCGAAGCGCTCCGAGAGGGAACAGAAAAGGTGATGAAAAGGAATTAAAGCAGCCGAGCGGTGTGTTTTCTTTCCCTTTGATTGTTTGTGCTGAGACAGTCCAACCCTGAGGTGTTTTTTCTTCGCAGTCAGTGCACAGTTTTAAAGAACACGGGGTACGTTTGTAAAATGAGTAAAAATGCTTTCCAACTTTGACACCACTGGCAATGACGAACAGTGCATTGTTAAAAGTTACACAATTAACGTAGTGTAATAGAGGAATGCCAAATATTCCACTTTAAATAGTGTAATAAGAAACTACTGCACAAGTAAATAAGCTGTATTTACACTTACAGCCATAGACAGGTTATGAGACAACAGGCCAATGAATACAGACATGTTAAAAGCCCCACCACCCATCCTACACAGCAGCAAAACATCAGGACTGTGGTCTTTGTGCATCTCTTGTGGTCATTTTGTGTCACTTTTAGTCTATTTGGAGTTATTTGTGACCAATTTGCATCTCTTCTGGGTAGCGTATTGGGCCTTTGTGGCCATTTTGCATCTGTTTGTGGTTCTTTCTTTGACTTAAATGCTAATCATCACTTCATACAAGGGGCAGTGGGCCTGTAGCCACTACAGGGTACCGTAATTAGGTGCAGTAGTAGTAATTTTTAGGTTTGGGCTGAGTCACAGAACGCTGCTGCTTCTCTGATGTTTGACAGAGAAGTTAAAAAAAAAAGCTGAAAGCTGAAGGTTGAGGTATAAAGATTCAATTTTACAGTCAGAGAGATGAAGCAGAGGGTGATGTGGGTTGGCGGGGAGTCGACGTGACGGATTTCTTGAAGAGATGAGTTGTCTAACAGTTGAAAGAGCAGAGTTACCTCTGCTCTTTCAACTGTTAGACAAGAGTTACCTCTGCTCTTTCAGCTGAGCCTGATTTCATCACAGCCACAGGAACCAGCTGATCGATACCTCCGCGGTCAATACGTCAATACTCAAAAGCTACTCATCAGGTATTAATATTTATTTTTAAGTTTCTGACTGCAAAGTTTATTTTTTAAAACAAGTCTTCACAGACATAAAAAGACCTGGACGGAAAAAAGCTTCATCTCTACTTTGTTCACTTCAGTAATAAGTTGTCTTTTGAAAAACGATGCGTACAATTTATGAGTTATCATGAAATTAAACCTCCTCAAACTCCAGACGTCCAGTGCAGTCACCACAACATTGATGCTACAGTACTGTACAGTCCATCTACACAGGAATGTGCTTGCTTGCCTCGACGTTCCTGAACGTTGAGGACGTCCTCATACGCTGTAAATCTGACTTTATAGTTTTCCTCAAGGACTCGGAGGTAAGAGTGGACATATGGACGACATATTTATTTCCACACTCTCTAATTACTTTATTTATTTCTGCTGTTCCCCTGAGAAATTAATACACTGGACATTTACACAGATTTTCACATTTTGTTCAAGGACAGTTTGCCGTGACAGCATGTCAGCAGTCAACACCATGCATGAGCTGTGTCCTGATTTAAAACTACATCCTGACGAGTGTGTGCAGATTCTACACTGGAGAAAAGAACTAGAGTAATAGCTGCGGCTGTTGGTGATTGATGATATACTATACATTGTGAAATGTCTCCCTTTAATATCTCTTGGTGTGCCAGAAATAGCATTGTGAGTATGACTATAAATCAACGAACAAGACTGATTAATGGCAATATTGAATTTTTATAATATTTCAGCGTTGAACTGATGAAGCATTGGTTTGTCGTTCACCTATGAGAAATGGATTGATCCAATTCACTGTATGATAACATATTATTGTCATATCAAATTAGATCGGAAAGGATTTTCTCTCACTCTGATGAATTGATGTGCGATTTTTATTATTATTATTATTGTGATTACACATTCCTGCAAACAGCAAATATCTTGTGAGAGTTGTTCTACTGAAGATAAGCAGATGTTGCTGAACTTTGTTCAATCCTCTAAAAGGAAACAAGTGACTGTGGGACACAGGGACGACACCACAGGAAGCAGCTGCAGCGTCACATCCAGCTGTTCTCATGACAGAGACTTTATCTCCTCAGTTTACTGACTACTAATCTATCTAGTAATCATTTTTAGAAGAGTTCATCACGCTTTGTGCCGTGTTCTCCTCGTGTCCTTGGTAAGATATTCTTTGGTTTGTTGTGTCTAAATCAAATCATGAATTATTTATATCGTCTAGCTTCACAAATCACATTTGGCTCAATAGTCTTTATAGTCTGCAAAGCAACGCTCTCTGTCCTTAGACTGTGGAAGTGAATAATGAAGAAGTCATGTAAAACTATTTTAATGGGAAAGATTGAAGAAACATCAAGAAGAGCGACAGAGAAGGAAACCCTCTTTTAAGACGGGCACCCAGGAAGTTGATGTGTGTACAAAATGGAGCAACTTAGTAGATTTGCAGCATAGATTACACAGAACATTAGAAACAGACATTAGAAACATGTATGAACACTGGACATCAGCTATTGTGAAAATTAAATAAAACAGCTCAGTCATAACATGGTACAACACCTTTTCAACAGCCTGGTGCTTAACAGATGACTTGCAATCTGCTAAAAAGACAAATGTACAAATGTAGGCAGTAGAATAACGTTGTGCATCCAGAGGTAACAAACAGCATGTATTAGCAAGCGTTCGGGTCTCAGCGGTAGGCATCAGTTTCCCTTAAAGTCAATTAAGTGGCAATGTTAAAGACACCCAGATGGTCATTAGAAAACACTTTAGTGTTGTTCTGACAATATTTTCTCCTTTGATGTCTCACTACGTGCTGCGTGGGTTAGTGTGTCGTCTTGGAGACCATGTGCTTTTCTGTGCACTAAACTAAAAAATACCTGGCAAACCAACAACAGTCTAGCTTGGTAGCTACATTTGAATATTAATAAAAAACGATGTGCATATATAGGTGGAATCAGAGTCGTCTGCTCCACAGCAGCAAAGTTGAATCCACTTCATCGACTGAGTTTGTATCTTCTCTCTTCTCGCATTTTACCTGGTTGCTAGGTGTCGGATGCTGTGTTTTCGAGCTGCATTTCCTCCGGTTTGATCATGGTGACTAACAGCAGGCTTCAGAGGGAAGGATAAGAAAGAGGAGTTATAGATGAGAAGAGGAGTGGAGGCAGACATGTGAAGTGAAGGAAGAAATAGAATGAGAGGAAATGACAGAAAGGCTTGCAGAGCGGATGGAGGTGGATGAAGGATATGGAGGAGAAAATTCTATGGATATCAGGCATTAGGGGACAAGGACAAGAGAGCGAGAGAGTGCAAACGGCAGGAGAGGGGGAACGCGAGCGATAACGAGGAGGCATATTTAAATGTCAGATTCCCTCAGGTAACTAACACTGTGAAATGACCTCTGTTTCCGCACAATATAATCCAGCAGAGCGATACGGGATTATAAATACACTCACTGCAGCTCACTGCATCAAATGCCACACACTGGCTTTGTGAATTTTAGGTAAAGGCTAGTCTTTGGTGATGCAAATCTTTCAAGCTGTCTACTTTGATATTTCAGGTGTTTGGGCACAGTGGTCACAGTGAGAGCGTGGATGGTTTTGGCCACTGCTGTCACTAATGCACATTTCCACAACACCAACTACCATTTCCTTGATAATGAAAAAGCATAGCGCTTGGCTTATATGGTTGGGTATTGGCCTATTGGAGAACAAATTAATGTTGTCAGCTCTGTAACTGAGTTAGTACTGGTTTCTCATAGAGCGAGCATGCTACTTTACAGGATGTTTGGAGGATAAAGTGTGTCTACTAGAGTTAATGAGAGCTACACGTTCATGATAAGGTAAATACTGTACGTGTGATGCAGCTGAGCTCAGCTCATTTTACTGAAACTCCTCAGATACAGTATCTTCAGAAAGACTGAGTTGAAGAAACAGCTGCTGCACTGAACACGAACACATGAACCCACCCTTATTATTATATGTCCAGATTCATCAGGTTTTAATTTCTTCACACTGACTCCTTTTGATACATGAACATGTTTCTCATTCGTTTTGCTTGAGCCTGAGCACTGCCACTGACTGCTGACCATTATCCAGATCATCAGTGTTTCTATTGATTTCCATCCAGACAGTGTTTGTCTCTCTATTCATGCCTGTGAAAATAACCTGCAAAGCATCTTTTTCTTTCTGACCATGTACCTTTTTTATCTTTAGTTGTTCAAGGTTACGGTGACATTTAGACACTGATTGTCAGCTGCTGACAGGCTGACAAGCTGTACTAAAGCAACACTCAGAGACAAACAAAAGGTGAAACACTGACATTGTGAAAATAGAACAAAATGAAGGTTTCTGTTTAGGTGACTTTTATGTCCTAACTTTTGGAGTGTCCTTGAATGCAGCACTGCCACAAACCTCGGGGCACTTAGCATCTTTACTGGTTTTTTTGTAAAAGACATTGGTTTGAACTTCTAGCAACAGCAGAAATGTTTAGATGAAGCCAGATGTTTGGGCCGACTGATGATTCGCGCTTTTGATTTCTACTGATGAAGTGCAACCTATAGAGAGGCTAACTGAAGATAAGTGTTTCTCTGAATAGATGGAGAGCACGGAAAAATAAAAAGAGGCAGCGGTGATGAAAAAATACTGCACTGATTGACAAGCCGAGCCGGGTGATTACAGAAAATCTCTCTTTTGTCTTCACAGACTTTACATTCTGTGTGTGAGTGTGTTTCATTCAGTGTTCTGAATGTTCGAGTAGGTATGTGATCATTAATATGCATGTACAGCTCAGTATCTGAGTATATTTATTTTGCATGTATCCATGTATAATATATGCACATACGTTTTGGCTTGTGTAATACACTTTAATTATGTATGTGTGTGTATGTGTGTGTGTGTGTTATCTGGCAGCTCTGTGACAGTGAGCCCTGGCATTGATGTAGCTGCCTCGGGAGCTGCTATTGTCAGGTCGAAAAGCATAAAATCTCCCCGCTTAATTACCAAAGGAGAGAAGAAGAGGGAGAAATAAGTGGAAGCAGAGCAGGAGAAGCAAATACAGAGCAAGAAATAAAGATGGAATTCAGAGGAAGGTGAAAGTTAAATTAACTTTCTCTAATAAATGTGAGAGAACTTTATCTATTTACTGTACGTGACCAGAGATTCCAGTTCTGCATCAACTGAACCACCCACATGACAACACAGGAGATTCGTTTCATTACGATGACGTTTTGTTTTACATGTTTTCATTAGCTTCTGTCTGCCACATGTATTTAATTTAATGTTACACGTTTTTGTAAAGTAAAGACAATTTGTGTTCAATCTGTTCCATCCACAGTATCTACTGCGAGTTACGAGTATGGTGATGAATGTTGTCTGATGCTGGAAAATCGTATCGGCACAGAAGGACAAGTAGGAAGACAAAGAAACAGAGAGGTAGAACCAAACACAACAACGTGAAGTGAATTCTGTCCTCTATCTGACTTCCTTTTTTTCTTTCCTTTGGTCTCGTTCCTGACAAATCTAAATGTTAACAGTTCCCCAGCACTTTGTCCCCTCAGAGCTGTTAAAGTCCACTCTGTCCCCTGAAACTCTGCAGCCAAAGAAAGGCCACAGCCCGACTGAAAGGTCACGAGCTCAGTCTGTGCAGCAGACTGCAGCATACGACCTGTCAAAGTGTCCTTGAGTCAAACCCTGGACACTGATGATTTCATCTCACATCGCTCTGGAAATGTCTCAGCACTTAAATCTGGAACACCTGGTTGCCAGACATTAGGGGATAATGTGCCAGATTTAGACAAGAATGTCATCTCATTCCAGATGCAGACGCTGATGCAAAGTTGATGAGTGCAACTCGATGCCTGGATGTGTCGCACAGAAAGGAGAGTTTATTTTCCAGTGTTAACACTGTGTCACCTCCAACATCATGTGATTACACACAATGCAGCTTTCGCGGGTTGTGTCATCCTTACTGAGCTCCTGATGCAGCAGTGATGCCTGTAAGGTGAACTCACTGAAGCTCAATGAAGGATTTTCCCTATTGTTACATTCATCTCTTATTGTGACACCACCAGCTTCTTATACTGTTTGTCATTCTCTTCAAGGATAATACTTCTCTGAGTTATTTTCTCTCTGGCTGCATCAATTTGACAACAATCCACTTGTTAAAGAGGCACTAACTACATAATACAAAGACAAAGAGAAGACAAAAACATATATTTGTTGAATCCTCTGACTCCTCCTAAATCCTGGTGTAAAATAATTCAGTTTGGGGATGATAACACATGTGGTGGCAACCACAACAACCATTGTCAGGGATGTTAACTGCACATATTTGGTAATAAGTTGAATTTAAAATGCACATTAATGGCCAATTTCTAAGCTTTCTAGCATTTCATGACATATAAGACCACCGTCCTGCCATAAAATACAGTTTTCAAGGATAAAAAAAACACAATAAATCTAAAAGCTTATTTCAAGGAGAAGTGAAGAGAGACAGCACATGTCAAGTTACACAGTAAAAAAAACACTTAAATGCGTCTTGAACCGTCAGATCCAACAACAGTTCCTTTTAAAACCCGTCTCTGTTGACTGCTGCTCAGGAACTGGTCCAGAGAAGTGCAGCAGTGTATAGAAGAGTTAACCAGGTGTTTTCTTTTTATCATTTTAAAAGTGACACTAAGTGAGCTGGATCTACTTGTGTTAGTGGAGACAGTTTACATATCACAGCTGACAGTGGTTTTAGCTGCTGTGATTTTCTGACCTGCATCAATATATATTTTTTTTCTTAACACAAGCTCAACAGAGATGTTTTCTCTAAATGAAGTGAACGTGAACTCCACAGAGCAATCTTCTCCACCTCAGCACGCATTATATTTTATACAGAAACTGTGTTTGTGAGAATTTTTCAGCTGGTCAGATGAATCTACATCATTTAGTTGATTTTATTTGACCACGAGACAGAAATTTCTAACATTTAGAAAATGGAAAACATGATGTTTACAGACCAGAAAATGAAGTCTTTCTGATTTGTACCACACTCCAAAATATCTGCATTCAATTCAGATTGACTGAGTATTTTTAATATGATCCTCTGCGCACACTGCTGTATATCCAATTTGTACTTTCTAATAGACTTTATTGTCTTTGCACCTTAACTAGCAGCAATGATAATTATGTATAGTAAAACAGAAACAAGAAAGTCAACTTTCTAGATATCCAGAAGGTGCCGTAACTTGGGAGCAGTTATCTGGATTTGACAGTTAAATAGATTCTACAATTAGTTAATACTATTATAACCTGAGGGGTTTTTATGTCAGCTGGCAGGTTCATTCTTCAGGGACACCTGCCGTGTAACTGTGAGCTCTGAACGCCCCGGAGGAAGATGTAATATTAACAATTACAATGAAATTCAATTGAACATAGATCAGAGGTGCAGGAATACAGATTAAAAGCCAATTTCAGTAGACATCAGCCACATAAAAGCTTTAAAAGGTGTTCAGGTGCCAACAAAACAGTCTAACCACATTATTGGCTTTAACATGTTAGAGCATCATAAAAAACATTTTACAGGTGTTCTACATTGTCTGGAACACTGAGAAGTTGAGATCATTTTACAGATTAGCTCAGTTTATTTATACCGAACCAAAATCACAACATCATCTTGAGGCACAGGGAGAAATGAGGATATAACAGAATACAACTATAGATAAAGTAGAAAACCCAATAATCTCACTTGAACAGCATTAGTCTACAGTGAAGAGCAGAACCAGGCTCAGGGTGGGCGGCCATCTGCCTCGACCGGAAAGAGGAATGAGAAAAAAAACACTGGGCAGTTCAGTAGGACCAGTAACTGGACTCTGGAAATATACAGCTCCAAGGCCAAGGATACCTGGGGAGGTGAACAGACAGAGGGAGGAGGAGCGGAGAGGAGCTCCCCCTGAAGTCTGAATCTACAGCAGCTTAACTAGGTGATGGTTCAGTCGCCTGAGCTCTCAAATGAATTAAAAACTATGTCTAGGGTTGATTAATAACCTAATACGACTTGGGGGGGGTTGACTCATTCAGACTGACATATTCTTCCTGCTGCAGCCAGGTTTCAGTACGACTAAATAAATCTATTTGACAGCTGTAAGTGGATGAATATTTTTATTCTTATAGAATCAATGGTGGAAAGTTACTAAGTGCATTTCCTCTTGAAGTACAGTTTCTTCTACTTCATTCTCCAACTTCACTACATTTACTAATGAAAGTTTTGTTTTTTTAAGTTATTTTCATAATACAAAAAATCTTTTTTTTATATTTCATGCTGTTATGTATTTTTGAGCTAATACAATATCAAACTTCATCCATCCACACTGTCCTCCTTGCTCCTCCTACTCCTCTGTGCTCTGCTATGATCTTTCCTTAACTCTGGGTGCTCATCATTATGAAATTACAATAAATAAGAAGGCTCCAAATCTTGCTGATGAAGCAGGAATAATTTAAATAGTGTGATTAGATGGATAGGTGAGCCTCGCTAACAAGAGGCTTTGATGGCACAGAACTCATGTTTTCGAGTTCTGTGCTGTAGTTTAATGTGACATTTTGAACACGGGACTTTTCCTGAGTTATGATTTCTATATTGTCATGATGATAATTTTACATCCTACTTTTTTCTTCCTTTAACTTCTAGAATGCGTCTGGGCTGTTTGATTAGCTTGTTCTCTGGTCTTAGCTTAGTGCCCTTATGCGGCACATGCACTTTCTTTCCACCCATAACCCAAATGCAGGCAAAAAGAAAACTGCTACTATAAACAGGACGGACATGCTTCCAGCTTGCAAGTAAAATGATTCAGGTGTCCTATTTTCATTTCACTTGCTACTAGAATATTTTATGCAGAACATAGTCATTGTCAAATAATTTAGGGATGTCTGGGCTCTGACTCTGGTTCGCTGCCCTCCATGTGGGAGAATGGGGTTCCAATCCCAGCAGGGGTCCTTAGGTAAGACTTCCTTATACTTACATATTTGTACCTTGAACCTCACTTGTAAGTCGCTTTGGATAAAAATATGTGTATCCTGTTAGGAGTTGACACATTAAAGATTGCACTATAGGCCTGTACTGAGTATCAGTCATATTGATTATTACCTATTGTGCAAAGAGCCACCACCTCATGTGAAAACAAGATAACAGCTTAAGTCTACATACAATTAGTATGCAGTATGGATTTCTATGTTGTAGCATGGACACGGTTTTAGTTTTAATTAGAATACCGATCGGATGTACGCAGACCTCCCAGAGGACGGAGGTCAATTTAATTCTTCAAAACTTCTTTGTGCATGAAGACGGCTGTCATCAAGACGCAAGTTGTCTTTGCATCAGTTATTTGGCAACCAGCAGAGCTGCTGATTACTTTATATAGGCACAATGTGGTGGCAGGAGAGAGATTTGCTGAGTAATGTAACATGTTCAGAAAATGAATAACACTGGTACATCAGTGTTGTTGTTTGTTGAGGAACTTCCCTGTTTCAACAGGCTGGTCTAAGTGGGAGCAATGAACATAGAGAGATATGGTGCGTTTGCAATAAGCAATATGGTGAAACATTTGGGAAGGGGGGATGCAGAGGGAAACCTTGGCACCCTGAGAGCATTATTACGAATGCCTACAAATCTAAGCCAAGCTTTCATCTGATGGAAGGCATGAATGCACACAGAATACACACCCTGTACAGAGCTGTGTAAGCTTGTTGCTTTTTTCTCTGACATTTCCTTCAGCAGCTGAAAGGCTTTTTGATGTTCACTTTGACTCCCCCCAAGAAATTTTGACAGTCAGCTTAATAAATATTTGATTCAAGTGCCCTTGTGTTTTAAAGCGCACAAGTCCAAACAATTCAAAAAGCAGTTTTTTGGTTTTAAAGCAGAGAAAAGAAAAAAAACATGTCAAAATAAAAGCATTGTATTTGCAAATCCTGTTACCTGCCATCAAGTCTATTATGACAATATTACTGCGATTAAAAATGTTAACATTTGTGAGGGACATAGAAAACAACATGAATCTGGGGAAACTACATAGATTACATTATCATCAAACTGAGATTTAAAAGTGATTCATCGTGCTGTACTACAGTATATTAATACTAAGGCAGTAAAGAACATCAGTTAGATGTACACTAGAATTGAGTATGGGCATTGGTTACCAGTGTCAATCTTTAATGTATATACTATAATCCTTATGAGTCAACAAGCCCACAGAAAACTCAGCACACATGGCTTTTGCAGAGTACAGAACTACATATTTGCATGAACTGATTGTATTCAGTCATGTTGGGAAAAGGTGGAAACTGCAGAGAGGAGAGAGGAAGGTAATAAAGCACAGAAACAAATCAAAGAAGAAATCAATGAGAAAGATGGAGTCCCTCTGTCCAAATGTTCTCATCCCTGAGGTTTGGCAGAATTGCCGGCTGCCTCTTTATAAGACAATAAACACAGATGTACTGTAAGCAGTGGTGCTGGGTATCAAACCACAGGGCTGTTTAACTACTAACTGAACTGAAAAAGATACATGGAGTGGGAGGTTTTTGCAGGTTTAGTTTAGACAAGCAGATCTGTCCTAGACCAGCTGAGGGGTGATTATGTGCAAAAATGTATTTTGGCCCCGAACCATTAGAGTTTTACAAAGCAACAGTTGTAGTTTGAAATCCCCCACTGGCAAAAACTGGAGTGATGTGATCCACTATCCAGGACATGAAAGCTCAGAATGAGCTGCAGCTGGGGAGATACAGAATGGTATCGTTTATTCCAAAGTCTGGGACTAAAAAGTCTGTAATATTTGCAAAATGCTTTTGTTGATATAGCTTTAACTGGAGAAAGTTAAGTCACATCCAATCACTGATTTGTTCAATGCACCCACTTGAGGATATTTTCATTAAAATTAGTGTGTGTCATCTACAAAGGTGGATAGTCTTTTGTGGTTTGCATTAAACCAAATTTGTGGGAGCTTATGGATGCTGAACAAATGTGGCCCAGTAATGGGGCCTTGGGGAATGCCACACAGAGATTTTGCTTAGATGCTGATTAATTGCTAGAGAAGGGTTGAAGAAAGAAATGTAAAAGTTCCCCAGATACTGGGGATTCTATGAATTTTTCATCCGCAGTCACTTTTTTGACTGTTTGTAGCTATTTGGTGTCACTTTTATAGTGATTTATGAGTGATTTTGCAGAGGTGGAAGAGGAGGGTGAAAGAAATTTATTATGTGGAGGAAATAGCCATTTGTTTGGTGTGTAAGTAGAAAGTGGAGCTCACAGTAATAACAAAGCGGCCATGAATCAGAGCCATAATTAAATGTGAGTCTTGGACCAAGGCGAGTCTTGGAATGAAGTGTTTCTTGGAACACCGGTTGCAGTGTACAGCCAGAGTCCAGTCAATGATAAACAGCAGAGAAGATAAGAGACGGGAGGGCAGCCAATGTTGGGTCATTTTTGAGGGGTGATGGGAGGGAGTAGAGAGGGGATATTTCTATTTTAGACTTTATTGAAACACATCCAAAGATAGATCAGCAGAGCACAGAAGCACTTCACACACCACTGACTCTCAGGTTGTTCATACAGGTGCCATAGGGCTTATGGGATCTGAACTGTCTAAACTGGAAGCACTAGTGGAACATCAGCCCAAAGATGAAAACCGCATCTGGGACTGGTTACAAAAAGACTGATTAGACTGGAGCTCTAAAACAAGACAGCAGAGGGTTTACAACCTTTGTGCCCGTTGTGTTTGTCCAACTGACAAGTTTTCTGGATACCTGCTTTAAGCTGAAAATGTTCAACCTGTAGCACATGAACAAATCTAATCGTGGCTTTTGTCAGATATTTCTGCTTTTTCAAGCAACTCTCTTTCATCTGTAGTTCTCATGACCTTTCCCTGTGTTAAGAGCGATCTTGTGTAAGTTGACTTCATTGTGCTCTTAGGAGTTCTCAATGCAAATGTACAAAAATAAAGGTTGAACTTTATTAAGCATTAAACGGTCATAGTCGCAGCCATGGTGTCATGGCAACAACAGCTGTTACCAAAAGCTATTGATATTTTAAGTGAGTTAGATGCAGCGTGGCAGATGAGCCTTACTGCCAATTGGTCTCAGGGGCCACCTGTGGGCATACAAATAAAAAGTCGCCTGTGGCCTTGAAATCATTTTTACCACACGGCAGAAATTTAAAAGACATACGTTTTAAACTATTGTCAGAGCATCTGCAACTTCAGACGGTCAGTTCCAGTGCATATATAGATATAGACACATGCAAATGTTTTTCTTTTTACATAATATAAGTATTTTAATGCCAAAGACAAATGTCTGTCTGTCAGTGGTTTGATAGTTCTGTTTATTTTTCAATTGATTTTACTGAACAGCAACAACAGAGCAAATATAACAGAGAGAAAAATCATTTACACCAGAGCTGTAGAGTTTTTACAACAGAGGAAATAACCAATCACATGCTAGGAAAATAATTAATTATAAGCAGTTATCAAAATAGTATTTGTTTGAAATACAGAGAATAAATAAAATAGAAGCCCGAGATGAAGAAGAAGACGAAGAAGGTTTGATTAAGTAAAGCCAAAAAGCTGCTGCTGCTGCTGCTGCTGCTGCTGCTGCTGCGTTTTGTGTCACTTGTTGCTTATCAGTCATTTTGTGTTAGTTGGCCACAATTCCCCAAACAACTTTTCAACCCTCTGAAGTGATTTCAATGTGAACATGTGACTTAATTTAGTGCCTAATTAAATGAAACACAGTTTTGTGCTAAAAGGACACCAGTTTATGCAGAATGCCACAACAACATGCATTTCCATCATTATACCGTAGTCATTAATGAGCCAAACAGTCGACATTCAGCTCGCTGCAAGCTGAGTTCATGGTCATTAGGAAGTGGAGAAGTGTGTCTATGTCTGTGCTTCCTTCAAAATAGAATGACACTAAATGACTTGTATGTGTGAATGTGAGTGTGAACATGTTTGCTTAACTGGTGACCTAGTGTCACCTCCCTCATTACTGGAGGCCCTGATCTTGTCTAGATAGGTGGAGGTCCAGAGGAAACAGCAGGTTGATGACAAAGGTGAGAGTGATATGAAAACCAGCAGGTCAGAAGCTCACAGAGAAAACATAGGAAGTACCTCTGAAGTTATCTGAGCTGGTACTGTGCTGTAGGCATGTCAGGCTTGGAGAGAAACACTCCCCAGTGTCTTTGTCTCAGTTAGATAATCTAATAGCACCACGAATGGATGAGAGGAAAACATATCTATCTGAAGTGTCTGCTGTGAGTCCTGTTGTTAATCTAATAAACATCTGAAGATGGTCTAAGGTCTAATACATGTCTGTTTCAAAAGGTGTGCTACAAAATGATTTTATTTGAAGTATTATTTGAAATATTTTAAATTGTCACTGTAAATATGAAATAGAGCAGAATGGAGTGTTTTTCAGATAAACATGTTGTTTTTCATTTTTAAGTGAGGTCCCAACACATTTAGACACATCTGTACAGTATATAAACTTTTATAAGCAGCAGTTTGACAGACAGTAATGATGGTTTTGGTGGAAGCTCCACACCCACTGTTGAGCTCTTCAGGCACGTGTTGTCCTCCACCTGAACTGCCTCATTATCCAAAATCAGTGCACAGCCTGCAGACACAACTGTACCTGGAGCCTTCAGGAGCGCTCCAAACATTTGATTGCTTGTTCATGCACAGATAAACACTGGTCATCAGCAGAACGATTTACAACCTTTTATCAGCTTTGACTTTTTGCACTTCTTTGTTACTTTGAAAAAGCATTTTTCACAGTCATGCATGTCTACGATGTCAGCTCCGGAGGAACTGGGAACAAAGGCTTGTTTTAAGATGATGAAAGAGGATTTTAGGTATTTTCCTTTTTCTGGTCAAAAACTTATTTCATAGAGAAATTTGACTTAGCATGCATTTTATTTGTTTAAATATATTTGGACTTTTTGGATTTTAGGTGATGATGTGAGTCTCTGGTTACAAACTCTACAGCAGAACTCGTCTTTCATCACAGCCAAACTGAAAGGTGAAGTTTGAGTTCTGGATTTCAGTAACTCACACATGGTTGTATATGTGGAGGAGAAAACAGTGGAAAGCACAGCAGACATTTGATTTGCAGGATGAATCATTAGGGTGGTTGATGGGAAAGCTGTGTGTGTGTGTGTGTGTGTGTGTGTGTGTGTGTGTGTGTGTGTGTGAGAAGTCAGATTGAAAGTCTTATGTTTTCATCTGTCAATACTAAACACCAGATATAGAACTACAAAAGAAACTGCTGCAGGCCCTGTTGCACTCAACTAAACACTATGTGTCTGTGTGTGTGTGTGTGTGTGTGTGTGTGTGTGTGTGTGCGTGCTGCCCGTGCACGTACACGTGCATTGCATCAGATGAATTGCATAAAGCTGGTTTGTGAAATGAAAAAACAAAATGAGTAGACAAAATATAAATCATTGTATCGCTGCAGCTTTTCTTTCTTTGTTGCTCAGTTTCTTTCTTATATTTTCATTAATGAATTCACTTTGAATTAGCACCAAACATAAGAACAACAAGAATTAATGGTGTCAGATTCTTTGTGTCTCATCAACACGACTGAGATGACATTCTCTGCCCTCCACCCCCCACCCTCCACCCCCTCTTGCTCCTCTTCACAGTGCTGCCGTGACAACAGAGGATGGGGAAAGGGGAGCGAGCGAGAGAGACCGAAAAAGACAGAGAGATAGAAAGCGAGAGAGACAGAAATAGAGAGAGGGGAAAGATTGGTGAAGATGAGATTGGAGTCTAGGACCAGAGGCGGTGTGAAACACAGAGAGGACCGGTGTGTGTGTGTGTGTGTGTGTGTGTGTGTGTGTGTGTGTGTGCACACAGTTGCATAATCCCACTTCAGTCACTGGTTGAAGCTAAAAATGAATCCAGTTTTTTGATAACAGTCACACTTATGTGAAATAGTTCTTCTGTTCTATGTAACATCATTATACAATCGCCAGGCTGTGTGTGTGTGTGTGTGTGTAGGTGTAGGTGTGTGTTGTCCATTTCCAGTTTGTCTGGTCATATATTTAAAAGTGTTGTTGTTGTAAATTTTACTCATTCATTCATTTCAACGTTCACTCTCTTGATGTGATGCAGGTTTTAACTTCACCATGAGTTCAGTGTTTCTGATAATCAGCAGGTGATGGGACTTCATTTAGTGCTCACATATCAATCAACCAATTTGTGTCGTCCACCACTGGAGCACGAGGACGTCCCCGACTACACAGTCCCTGCTCCCCCGAGCGGTGCAGCAGAGCGCCGTAGCTTTCTTTCTTTCAAACGGGAGATCAGACACATTCAGTGGTGTCCTCTGGGAAATGTAGTCAGACAAGCCAATTAGACTGAAGGTTATGTTAAAGGGAAGTGGACGGATCAAACCACAACATGACTGAGTCTCAGAGCGGAAATAATCTGTTAATTAATCCATTAGTCAATAAATAAATTATTCTGTGAAAAGAACCAAAACATTAAAAGTCTATTATCAGTAATTCATGAAGCCTTTGATCGAACGTCCTTCTGCTTAAATTTGTGATTTGAACGGCATATTAATGATTTTATCTTTATGATCCTTAATGATAACGATACTAAGAATTGATAAGTATTAATTTGCTCATTTTAAATGTGTGCCAGAGCTTTTCCTTATTGTCCTACAGTAAAAACTCTGCTGAAAATGAAAGCACTAATATTAACTGAACTTCTGTTGATTACAGTAGATTAGATTCAATTATGAGTTATTTGTCACATACATATGAAGTTATTATTTACTGCTGAATGAGGACTGGACTTGATACTCTGTTGTACATCTTGTTTAGTATAAACAATACCGTACTGGTGTAGGAGGTCACTGATGACTCTCAGCTGGTTGTGTTAATATGGAAAGAAGAGAGAGCTTAACAATGAATAAATGAATCGATCTGTGCGTGTGCACCTGTATATTACATGACATTTATGTGTTTTGTCCGTGTAGCTCTGAGTGCATGACGACAAAACCAACCAGTGCACATTTGTGTGTGCAGTCAGTTCAACTTTAAGTACAGTGACCTTTTCAAGGTAAATGATACACTCTGTAATCCTCACAGGCAGAAACAGACGTTCAAACAGATTTACCCTGCCGTGGTATCATGACACGCTGTGTGATCATGTGTGAATCTGTGTCCTCTAGTTAACCCCTCTCATTACTCAGCACTGTTTTACATGGATCTTCCATAAAGTAGCATTAAGAGCATGTTACTTCTAACACTGGCTTCTTCTATGCATTCGTGTGTTGCAGAGTGTTTAGTGTGGTGCTGCTGTGAATCCATATTTCACTGTTAGGAGATAAGCAGCATTTATTGGAAGACACACTTTTGTTTCTTTGATAAATGAAATAATTAATTTCATTACATACCCTGTCTACACTCACCAGAGCTACGTTCAAGAGCAGTAGCCCTCACATTTAACTCAGCAGAGTTTATCTTCATACATGACAGTTGCACAGTGATGTTGTAAACTTTGAAAACTCTTTCTGTCCCATGTCAGTTCTTATTCAGGTCTGACTTAAAGTGCTTCAATCTCAAGTCTGTATGGGTCCTTCATTTAATCCCAGCAAGACTGGAATCTCACCAGAGTCTGTTTTTGTTATTTTCTGTCTTGTGAAGTGTTTCAGAAGTGGTGAAACTAAAAACCAGAGGAAGATGCAGATTTCAGCAGATTTCAATGTTACTAAAAAGGGATTGAAGTAAAAACTGAATGAATAAAGTGGTGCTTCTCATGTTCTTCTCATGGTGAGTCTGGTGTACAGTTCTGAGAGAGGAAGTTACTATTGAACGACAGACAAGTGTGAAAGTGTAGACACTGATAATGCTCAAAGCTGCAGATGAAAAAAGAAGCTGGTGAAGGACAGAGAGGAGAAAGGAAGGAAAACAGTATAAATGACAGATGACATGCAGAAACAGAGCGAAATAAAAAGGGAAGAAAACAAGATAATAAATAAGAGACTCCAGAGAAGAATGGGCGGTGAATCCTGATAAATGTGATACGTTCATTCAACATCTTTCCTCCAGCCACAACAAGTCATTCCTCCATCTCTCAGTCCCTCCTCACACCCCGAAGACGTCCAGGCACAGAAACTCCCAAACACCCACCACCCCAAGACTCTGATCAGAGGTGACAACCTTGTTCTTCACTACACCCACACGGGAAACCGAAAGACAAGGAGGCAGAAGTTAACCTCGTGTCACATTCTCCTTAACTCATCCAGTTTCCCCTCATTCTCTTTCCACTGCAGCATTCAAACTTTACTTACTGAAAAGTAATGGGCCGGCTTTTCTATTATAAGATATATGAAGTGGTGAAGTGGAGGATTTCAAATAGAAGCCCCTGATTGATCATTGTCTACTTGAAGTTATTAAGTTTTACATTGTGTGGCCAAGAATGTTGTATGAACCAGAGCAAAGTTGAAGGAGAATAACAGGACTGACATCAGACTACTGCTCAAAGTGAGCTGCTGATGATAATGCAATCATTGGGGCCTTTTAGCAGCAGTATGTTACACACTAATGTCCACAGACTGACGGAATAGAACTTCCAGCATATTTTTTATTTGCTGACGTCACAGCCGAGTGATCCGGACTTTTTTCCTCACTGAAAAGCTAAATTTGTGCAGCAAAATAACCACAGTGTGATGCTGATGTTCTTATTTTGTGATACACATCCATGTTCCTGTACTTTCACACATTCGTAAGACTGAAGACAAGGAGGAAAAATAAAGAAATAGGGATCCACTTGTGGAGCGGGAATGTGCGAGCTGAGAGGCGTCTGTGGGATTCACTTCACTCTGGACCCTCTCGTCTCCTGAAAACTCACATCAAAGCTGATTCACCTTCCTTCAGACTTCCCTTCTTGCTTCTTGCTTGTTGTTTTTTTGTGTTTTTTGTTTTTTGCCTCCTGCTGTGATGATTTCTTTTTGCACCTGAATGGACTGAATCTGCACTGCTGGTTGCCGTGGAAACGGACTACAAGAAGCGTTAAAGGTTAATTGGAAAAGCAAACCAAACAAATAAAGAGATGCATTTTGGCGAAACATTAATTGAGGCTTTGGAAGCTGATCATTAATGGATGAGTGATGAATTTTAATTAAAGCTGAATGTTTCTGATCTTTTTCAAAGGTCTTTTCATAAGTGAACTGTAAATTCTAGTTTACGTCACTGGACAATAAATCATACAAGTGCGATTTCTTTCTTTATGTGCCAGACTGTGTGAGCAAAAGATCGATTTTCACTGGTTGTTCAAGAAAATACACAGGTCTCCTTCATACTCACAGTCGGTCCATTCACTCGAGATCAAGACAAAACAAAAAAGCTGCTTCGCTTCACAAACCCTGATCCACAACACACAAGAGCGGTCGACCTAAAACCAATCCATCTTTTCTGACCTTTACTTTTCTTGAATATGCATTGTTTCTTTGCAGCCCTCTTGTGTTTTGCAGCTCTGGTGGAATCTCACGTTTTTCGAACGGACATTTTGATTCCAGCTGAATCCATAGAAACCACGATGTAGACAGCTCACTGTTAGCGTGGCAAAGTGTGTCCAGCTCTGTGGCTTCACTGTTTCTTAAACGTGTTATACTGAATTAAATTCAATGTCACTATGTCTTACTGATTTTCTGTTCAGTTTTCACAAATGACAAAATGAAACACATGAGGACTTCAGCACTAATCTTTTACAGCTTTCACACCAGGCTACAATAATTGAACTCAGCAGGCAAATACACAAGAGTTCAATTGCAGTGACCCAAACAAGTTAGAGGTGAAAACAGTCCGAGTCACCACCAAACAGCACAGAAGCATGCTCTATAATTAAGAAAAAAGAAAACATAGAATTATCAAGTACTGATTAAACCATACACTGCAGTCCGTAAACATGTTGCTGCTAAAGTCAGAAGCTCAGGGGCACGAGAATGAACTTCTGGAACAAGTTTTCAGGGATAAAAGCTCAATATGCAAATAAGCTGAAGCTCTGTGTGACATGATCTGGTGGCAGCTCTGCACAGTGTTCAGAGACATTTAGTCTTTTCTCTCCATGTGTTAGCAGCCAACTCTAATTCTGAGTTAATTATATGTTATTTAGTTTAACATTAACACAATTAGCATCTTCCTCCATGTGTCTGAATGTACTAAGAGCATCTGTGCACCAGAGCGTGTTGGTATTATTCAAGGCAACAAAACAAACAAAAAACAACCTACAAACTGCTGCTCCATCCACGCTGCTGATTGTGACTTTATTCATATCTGAATGTGTGTGCTTTCCTTTTTCATTTATTACTCATCTGTTACTGAGAGTGGGCTGGTTTGTTTTTCCCAGGCCTTTTTGCTGATTACCAGTAAAGATAAAAAAAAACAAAGCAAATATGAAAAGGTGTGTGGTGTGGTCCACTCGGAGCCAGTTAGAAAGGGTTTTGTGGTTCTGTCGAAGGAGACGTTAGAAGATGTTGGTATTGAATGATCATCATCATGTGCTATTGTTCAATAATGTTTAGCAGCTGCAGTGAACATTACACGGCCACCGAGAAGGAGGTTGGGGAGGATGGGTGGCACGACTAAGGACAGAACCTTCTCGTAAGAGACCAGTTTGAGACAACTTTCTATTGATGTTATTGTTAACAGTCACATGAAAAATGCGACTGGTACAAATGTCGTGTTCGTGAGCAGAGAAAGCCACATTTTCAGTAACCATGTTTATTTAGAGCCTAAACCTAACTTTGGTGTCCTCGTGACTTATCCAAACTACCAAAGGTTTTGCAGTCACTGTAGTCATGTTGGTCTTATGAGATTATTGGCACCAGCTCCCCACTGTATGTGGGCTATCCTTATATCAGTCCGTCCGTCTGTCTCTGTGCTGGCATGTTAAACAATTTACATTATACTATCCTTCTGAATTCTGCTCATGCTGAGCAGTTTGCAGCCTCTGGGTAAAGCAAAGAGCAGTCACCATCTGGCTCACTAGTTGGTCGGCTTGTGGCAGACTTTGTGTGTGTGTTTGTGTGTCTGTGTCACTGCTGCTGTCACTCAGAGCCCCCCGGAAACCTTTAACACGTTGTCATCCTCCCTGTTTCCAGGGTCAACTGACCAGAAAGGAGGAGAGTTGAAGAGAAGAGAGGTGGAAAGATAGAGAGGAAAAGACCGAGCAGGAGATGAGAGAGATGCGAAGTTTGAAATGACACAAATCTGAAGTGAAGGAAGACCCAGAGTGATGGGGACATGCAAAAGGTTAAAGAGTGGAGGGAGAAAGAAAGGCGAGAAGCATCCAGTGTCATCTTCACTGCAAAAGACAAAAGTCTCAGGGCTTTGATACAGATCACATCCCTCCAAACAGGCAGACTTCAAAGGCTTCACAACCTGCTGAAAGGTTAACCCTCATCTAAAAAACACACGGCGCACAGACTTTACAAAAGATGTCGTTGAAAAGAAGGCAAACAGGGAAGGAGTAAGAGAAAGACAGCTTCTCTGTTTGACACATCACCTGGTTGGTCAGTTCCTTAGCATCAAGAAGTGCACGCTGATACTTAGGATGCAGAGATGTGTCATGTATTCACAAGGAGCGAAGTCGTTGTTATAGTCGTGAGATGGTTTTGTTTCAGTCATCTGAATGGAGTTAGAGGCCTTTAAATGGTCAACAAACTGTTTTACAAGTGCGTTTTATTGTGAACACAAATTGTCTTTGAAGCACGTTGGGCCTTATGAGATTCAAACTATTCATCAAAATGCAACGACAACATGATCCCTCATTAGCATCCCAGTCACAACCGTGGCTAATTGTGCACAGGAAGAAGCCAAGACTAACAAAACAGAACCTAAAGCAACTTAAACCTGACAAGACGATCCAGACCTGAGTTCAGAAACGCTCTTATCCTTCGTTTTTGGAGGAACAGTATTTCTCCAGAATAATAAACAATGGAACATTTGACCAAATTTGTAATTACATTTCATCCTGTGGGGTACATGAATTTTAATCTCTCCCTTTACAAAGAAGTTGTGTGTATATAAAGTTAGCGTTGCCACTCGGTTTCCCTTCTTTGGGATTCTTACCTTCCTTTTTAAATCCTTTCCTACCCCTCCATCACTCTGAGTCTCCTCAAGCTCGTCTCTTTATTTCTTTTTCTGCATCCCTGTCTTCCTCTCTCTTTCCTTCATCCTCTGTGATCCCCCCGTCTGTCCTTTGTATTTCCATCCTCCCTCCGCTCACTGCCAGCGGTCAGACCAGCTGAGCCCTCGTCTATCCACTGATCCTCCCCACCACCGAAGTCTGACCGGGCTACGGCACGAACACATTTCCCCTGGCAGGAAGTCATATCCCAAAATCTTATTCACATACCCTCCTTATGTCTTTCTCTCTTTTGTTTTTGCTGCCGAGTGTGAAGCTCACAGCTTCAGTTATTGTTGATGTAACAGACTGATTTTCATTAACTTAAAGATGGAAGACTTTATAAACCAGAATCTACAGAAGACAAATTATACTTGTTGAACTTTGAATTAAAACTGGGTCGTGTAAAGAGGGAATTGAATCGGTGCTATGAGGTTTGAATGTCACGTTGCCTCATTATATACTGGGCACAGAGCTCTAGATATATCAAAGTTTAACATTGTTTGACCATTTTGAGTTCAGAAAACACTAACAGGATGTGTCAGTACTGGAACTAAAACAATGTATGCTTCATCGTCCTTCCTAAGTATTATACTTTATTGATGGAAAGAAAATTCTGATTGTACAGGTGTATTTTTAAACCAAATACAGTGTGTGTCAGCTGTTAATCCATTGGCATGTTGTATATTGACAGTAAGGATAGATGGTGATTAACACATTTAATAAGTAGTAATAATGTATTAGTAAGTTAAAATTCTGAGAAGCAGTGAGTCAGTTGACTGGTTGTTATTCACAAATTACTGTGTTAAATGTTAGAGCTGTTTTAGCCGAACACTGACCGTTGTATATTAATCAAAAAGGTAAACCTTCAAACCTCCAGAGGACATTATTCATACAGGCGGCAGTAAGTCTAGAGGGCATCTAGTCTTTACAAGAGCTGGTATTTGCAGAAGCCTATTTGAGTCAAGTATCTATGTAGTTTATAGTATAGTTTATATATATATTTAGATACTGTTTGAAGGGCCAGAAGACAGTTTAAAGCAAACCTAACATTTTCATCACTGGTTTCTAGTTCAGTCGCATGTGAAAGTGAAGTAGTTGGTAGAAGGTGAGATCTTTCCTTCTATTTTAGAGTACGAGCCTTTGGCAGTTTCCAGGGAGCAGTGTACACCTGCTACATATTGAGCTCAAAACAACTAGACGTGGAAAAATGTTCTGTCTTTTTGCCAGCACTAGATTGAACTGTGGAAGTTGAAGGTTGGGGGTAGGATATATTTGTGATTACTTAATTAGTCATTGAAGCATGGACATCTGGAGCATTTCACATTGAATCTCGATGCATTGAAAAGGAAAAGAAAAAAAGAAAAACATGAAAAGACGATGACAGAAAATGACAGTGAAGGAATCTAAATTACAGACAGTAGACAGATAAGCAGGAGAAAATGGCATGACGGCATAAAGAAGAGAATGAGGACTGTCAGGAGAAGAATAGAGGAAAAGACTGTGCTGCCCCTGATCGGTGTGTCTCTGTGTTCAGGTTTCAGACCTTTCTGTAATCCAGCTTTATGCCTGCCATGCTGTCACTGCACCTGTAATCTGCTTTCTGCGCTCCTGTAATCTCGCTTTAACTCTGCTTATCTTCTGCTTCACGCTCAGGGAAATCTTACCAGCGAAATACTCGCTTCACTCACAAGTGAAAAGAAAGTGACACCATTCTCTGCACCACTCTTTTTTTTGTATCTCCAAATCCAAATGCCATTCACTGATTTGAAACTCCTTTCTATTTTCCTCTTTGGCTCAAATTGCTCTTCTATCACTTCTCAGAGACATTATTGGACACGAGACAAGAACATTCGGCATTTCTCATCTTTTAACTTTTTTACCTTAAAAGTGTGTCAGTGCTCTGAGAACCTGGAAAAAACGTTAATAATCTGAATATCTCACACCTCTGCACCAACAATAAAGCACAATATTCATTATATTTGTATTACATTAGCCTGAATAACAAACTTTGGATGACATGAGGAAACCATTGTTGGGGCTTTCAGAATAATTAAAGTCTCCTGCTCATGAAAACTACAGATTTTGATGTCAGAGCTAATTACAAGACGGAAACACATAATTATAGTATTTTACTCGTGACACTAACATGAAGGTAATAATCCATCTGAGAGAATCTGAAACTCTGTAATTGGAGGTTTTGTACTGCAATGCACCTTGAGAGTCATAGTTACCTCCTCTCTCTTACCTTCTAGTTTTTTATATTCTCAGGCTTGTTCCTTTGATTTTTTTAAATGAAAGAAACAACTATTTCCTCAAGACATGAACAGTCCCACCGGAAATTACATTTTCTCAGGGGATCCAAAATGATTGTGATGTTCTCTTGGAAGCTCTGGAAAAAGCTTTCGTGGAGCTTGAGTTGGGACTTTTTCAGGTTTTGTTTTCATCCACACAGACATTACTGACAGTAAAAACATAATCAGGGAGGAATCTGCTCTTCTGTCCGAGTCGTCACTACATCTAACCTTTCTCTGGCTTCGGACAAGTTTTTCTTCTCCACGTCTTTGTCAAACCTCTCTGCATGTTTGTTTCGCCTCTTTCTTGAACTCTGAACTTCTTTATTTTGATGAATCTCTCTTTCATTACCTGCTGCACTGCTCATGCCCTCTCTGCCGCTTCTTACTTCACAACATCCAGCTCCACAACATATTGCAGAGCTGGTATATAAAAGATTACACTGTCAGGAGAGACATGCTGGGAGACAAAGACAGAGGAGAGGAAAAGGCCTAGGTAATTTATGCATTGTTCTTTCAAGGAGTTTCAGTCTGTTTGTCGAGTCACAAGAAGAACAAGCAAAAAAAATGGACGATGCTTCTACAACCTAACATTTTATGCAGTGCTGCAAAAGCACAGTGATTTGAGTGGGAGATTGAAATAAACAGGTGGAGTGTTGTGAAATACAAAACTAGCTCACCTTACTGAGGTCAATGAAAAGCTTTCAGGTGATGTGCGGCTGTCGTGATGGAGGGCCTATCTACTCCTGTGGTACCAACTGCACTGGGTGCATATAGAAAAGCGCTTCAGGCTTTTCTAGAACTTCAGCATGTGAGTTGCTGTTCCTGCACATAACAATGTCACAGAAGGATTCTGATATAGTTCTTATATGTGTGAAAGTTTTAGTGACTCAGCAGGAGCAATAACGTAGAGATTGCCTACCTCGTGCAGCAGGTTTTATATATATATATAATTTCTTTATAATTCAAAGCTTCAAAATGCTAATTTTGAGAATAAAACTGGGACCATCATGATATTTAAAATTAATTCACCCAGTGGATTGAATACTGACATCGTGTCAGAACCTGTGGTGCCGCCTGTCACACATCTGCATGAGGTACCATTTCATGTCTGCATGTGACGCACAGGGTTAGAACTTCTGATTAGAAGGGGTGGCCTAACTCAGAACCTTTAAAATGTCCATTAATATTTTCACTGTATTAGAAACACACTTTTTGTGTTGATGACAAAAACTAAACCTGATTCACAATCTGAAATCTGTCTCCATCAAATCTGCATCATTAACAGTGTTGAAGTGACGACGCCCTCGGGGACGGTCTGTTCCATCATTATGGCTTTTTGAGTATTGCAGCATGGCCTTGTGTTGTACCCATAATTCCTTTAATGACCATTCTCTCAGGTATTACTGCTTGGCTGATGTCGGAGCCACATGATGAGGCAAACAACATCAGGGAGATTGATTCATCCTAATGGGTCATTTCATAATAGAGGGAAACAAAATCGGTGAGTCAGGATGACATGGACGGAGTGAGGCAGAGGAAAAGAGAAAAGAAAACTAAGAAACAGGTGAAGATACAGTAATATATGTTAGGTGTACTTCTCGATGTCCCAATAGCTAGATTCCTTGTCCAGGGATTGGGTAAGTAGGTAACCTCCCACAATTGCTACCCAATCAACATTGCCCTGGCCCCTTATGCTTCTTGCTGCAGATGGTGGGCCTACAGGGAGGTAGGTTCGAGCTGCACCCAGGCACTCATCTACATGCCCCAAACCCGGGCCTGGCAAGGTTGTCTCGGTTGTAAACTGGCTCAGAACTCCTTTGGAGATCCTACCAGGGGCTTTAAGCCCCCAGCAACATAGCTCCTAGGGTCACACAAACCTCTCCACCACTATAAGGTAACAGGGTATTTTTAGGACTTATTATACTTTATACCAAATTTGTCTTCTGCAAGTGAATCATTATGAGGTAGAAGTGTGACTAGTGTGCATATGTGTGTGTGCACATGCCGGGTTAATGATGTGTGAGGGGGGTGGTTGGCATTTAGTGGTGTTATATCTGAGTAGCTTGGATAATTGCAGGAGAGAAAGCAAAAGCCAGGACTTTATCAGAACGTGTGGTAGTCTGAGCATTTTGTCTTTTTTCTTTCCCTCTGTCTTTTTTTAGCTCCACTTAGATGTTTGCTAGTTTACCTCTAATTTCAAACTGATTCATGTCTACAGTGAGGGAAGATTAACGGCAGTGAGGAAAGATGAAGAGGAGCCTTGGAAGCCCAGTATTTAGGGGTTATTCTCATCAAACACTAAAGGGGAATTTGAGGAGGGATAGTGCTGAAAATAGTGGGATGTGCAGCGGGATGTTTTGAAATGTATAAGCTTACAGCATGTACATTTTATACATAATACAGCAAATTCAGCAGAATTATAAGGTAATAACTGGATCCACTAACTCCAAGTTTAAACCTTTCTACTACTCATTGTCAGAGTCTGTGTCTGTCCTGTGTCTTTTCACCTGAGTACAGGAAACAACACTGTCAGCAACACTGTCAACTCTGTCTCTGCAACTCAGATAACAAACTGGCAGCTGTTAAGCTGTTAGCATCACGTCCTCTCAGCAAACAATGAGAAAAAACAAAGTACAAAATAAAACCCATAAACTTAATATCTATATAACACAATGTTACACAGAGCATGAGTAGTTACTGAAGAACAATAATAGTCTGAGTAATTCTGAACTGAGGTCTAGACAATGATGATTTGAAGACTGAAGATCAGAGATGGGAGATACTACTGCATATTAATGACTAGATAATGAGTCGTTCATTAAGTATCTGGAATGAGAAACTTTCTTCATGAGTAATTTCTAACTCTGCATAAACTGCTGAGAGGCACAAACTAGTAGCAGCTTATTCATCGTTTGCCTGTATGTGTTCACTAAATGAAGTGAAACATCTGCAGAGAAGCTAATAAACAGTTGTTCTTATTTCAGGATTCTGACATGTAGCTCGTGAGTTTGAAGGTTATAATATAACAATAAATAAAACACATAAAACACCTGTTTTAGTTGGTGATTAGTTCAAGGCAACTCCACTAAATTTTCTTTAGTGAAGTATTTTGTGTATGTATAGGATGTATTAAAAAAATAAATCTTTCTAAGACTTTAATACTAATAATAATTCAATGACAGTATCTGCTACTATTATTTTACCTTCATTGATCAAATAAAGTAAAATAAACCTCCTGGGCAGATGAAAAGCATAGTCTAAGATGTTCTTTGTTTTTTGTTTTTTTTGTATTTTTTCAAAGTGAATAGTCTAAATGAAGAAAACTAGCCAGCAGATATAAATACTGCACAGTAACCATCAAAAATGCAGCTGAAATGAGTAGATTCTGGCCTTCTGAGATGAGCACCCATGACCATGTCTACTACCTCCGAAATGTGAGAAGAATTCGATTTTCAGTTTGACTTTAAGTAGCAGGCACTCTGATTAGAGAAACCTGAAGCATTGCTTCATGGCACACGATGCAGGTGGCTCCCAACAGTCTGCTCATTGAGCGGTTCTCAGAGTCTGGCAGCTACAAAGAGACCCAGACATTTTCTTTAACACCCACTGAATGTAAAGTTCAGACACAGTTCAGCAGCAGAAAGCTGCAACTTCTCCAACTGTCACATCAGGATTAAGAATTTCCACTGTTTGTGACTTAAGGCTTTTTTCATTAAGGGTTAATTAAAGGGTTATTCTGTTAGCAGATAAGAGTTGGAGTCTCTATTACACGGCGACACAGAGTGAGTGGCAATCAAACAGAGAATGGTAATCATTGTATTCCCATCGGAGCTGCTGCTGCTGCTGCTGGAGACAATTTACCCACTGCAGTGCAGTCTGGGAAAATGGCAGCGCTTCTCTTCACTGATACATGTGATTAACGGAGAATGTCTCCCAATTGACATGTCTGTTTTTTCTACCCCTTCCCCGTCTCCAAGCATTAACGTTAGTGCCACCACTTTTTCTCAGCCCCCCGCCCCCTCGTCACTTCTCTTTTTTTTTGCTGTAAATGTGCTGACAGCTCAGGGATTTTAACTTCTGTGCACCTAATGGCTGTAACCTTTTCTATAAGGCACGCTCACTTTACCCAGGACAGTACAAAGATATCACCGATACCTTTTTAACCACAATTGTCAGGAACTACAAACTAGTCACACATGCTGATGAATGGAGTGACAGTTGACCCACAATAACCAGGTGTTTTCAGACTGGACAATGAGGGGGATGTAGAGGTAGAAAGATGATAGAAATACATGTAAAGAAGATTTAAATACTGTATATAATCTGTTATCAAGTCAAGTTCTTCTGCTTTCATTTGAGTGATTGTGTAAATCTGTAAATCGCACAGATGTTTAAATCTGTAGTGACTATGACACAAGCCAGCGGTCGGTCGTCAGAGTGTATGCTGGAGGAGGCTTTGCAGCGTGTCCACATCCTTGGCACTGGTCAGACCCGCGTTATTGGCTTTTCTGCCAACTCAGCATGTTGAATCAGCAGCAGATCTGTCCGTGAGAGAGGCCGCTCTGATTGGCTATTCAGCTTAGTGAATGAAGAGAAATCAATTATTTGCAACTTGTCATCAGACGTACTTGTGATTAGAAGTACTATAAACCATCTGTGGTGAGAGCGAGTGGTGTTAAAATAGCAAGCAAACACAGACAGTGCTGCTCTGGTTGTGGTTTATATAGATATATGTTAGATATATGTTGAAGTCTATGTGTCATATATGAACTCTGGACATTGTTTGAACTATTTCACCCTAAATTAGATGAAGATTCTCAGTCAACCAGGTCATGGTTATCACAAATCTGCTGTTCAGTGGCAACTGGACTTGATTTAAGTTCTTGAAAACATGAAATATCAAGAACTTAAAATTAGTCTGTCAATATGTTATGTTTATAACTATGGTTTCACGATGGGGAAGCAGTAGAATGCATAAAAGCAAAGTAGATATTTCTCATACTTTGTGGTGATGAAATGGAGTGTGATCAATTTACGCTCATTAAGTTCTTCAGAAAACGCCGTGCTGTATTTGTCCATGGGCTCAATCGGACATTACTCAGAGTTTGTACTAAGGAGCTGACAGGGAAATGTCCGGTTAATGTCCAGACTGATTGACTCAGGCATTTGTGTTCTCACATACAGCTCCTGTGTTATTGTCTAGAGGAGTTCAAGGTTCCAGCCTAATTTGAAAATGTCTTACTTTTATTTTTGGTTCTTCTCTCCTATGTGCAAACTTTATTTTATGGGCTCCACAGTCTGGATTATGGAGTCCTAGTCAGGTCATTTGGTTTTCAGTGGCCGTGCCTCTTGTGAGCTGTCACTATTTATTTATTTCCATCTGTGAGCAGCTCTTTCATCTTTCATTTCTGTTATGTGCTGCATCATGTCCAACAACACCACATTCAATACAGACTCATTTCAGTTTGCATGCTGCTGTTTATCCTGACATTAGATTTGATGCTACAGGTCAGATACGTAGCTGTAGGAAGTAAAGGTAAGACTTTTGGTCTCTAATACATGGATGGAAACTGTAACGTGCTTTCATGTTATTATGATTCACCTTATTACCCCCGCTGATCGACTATTTCACCAGCTGCAATAAAGTTCAGCAGCTGTCGGCTGTTCTTCAAACAGGAATAATTCAAAGCCTCAGCCGACAGAGAAGATGCGTGTGTGTCGGTAATTAAGGGGATTTCCATTCACACCTCATCTAAAGGTCAGGAGAGAGTGCAGATACTGTGCACAAGCAGAGCAGAGATTTATAGTTGGTGTGGGTGCACGTATGGGCATGAATGAAAGGGTTGAGTTTACTGTACATCTGTGTGTGAGTGCGAGTGTGTCTCCTCTAATTAGCACTGCCTGTGAATATTTAATGTCTGACAGCAGAGCAGCAGAGGATCCTAACACAGCACGATCACAGTTGTTCTCTGAACCTGATTTAACAAGGTTTAATGACAAGAAACAGGTTCAGAGGAGAATAAAAAAAGTCTGTCTGTGAGCAAAGAGCTAAAGTCCAAGTGTCAGTCACGGAGTGTGTGTGTGGGTACATGTGAGTCTGCAGCATCAATTTTATTTAATTAATTTATCTTCATCAGAAGTGGTAAAAATGAACCACCTCAAGTTCATCATGCAAAACGTTTGAATAAAAGAAGCAGCTCAACTCTCGTGGTTAAATACATTAATCATCCAGTGACTCTCGTTACTGCTGCACTTGCAGAATGATTACTGTATCTCATTTTGGTTATTTTGTCTCTTCTTAAGTTGTTCTGTGAAACCTTGCTGTGCAGAAGTGACATCATTCACTCCTCCATCGCTCTTCATTTTCTGTTTCCTTCCTTCCAGTTTGTCCATCCATCCTAATACTCCTTCAGCTGAGTTAACTAGACAGACAATGAAATACAGAGACAGTGAGAGGAGGATCCAAGCAAATGTTAAAATCTCACTGGGATATATATTTTTGAATGAATGAGGCGTTAACATATATTAATGAAAAGTGAGCGCAAGACAAACAAACCACTAAGTCCAGTGAGAGGTTTGGTTTATGCAAGAAGAGCACTTTGCTTAGAGGTGAGTGAAAGACTTTGAATTTAATTACACATAATAAAACTCTGCGATTCAAAAGATTTGAAAAAAGCTGGACACAAGATGACACTCTGTCTTTTGCTTGTGTGTAAAGAAAGCAGCTTCAGTAAACATGACTCACACATATGCACTTTAAGTCTGTTAAGTCTAAGGTATGTGAAAATGCTGTGGGAAATCTGATAACCTCACATCCTGCTGAAAATATGAGTCATGACTGCAGTTTGTTAGGAAACCAGAAAGCCATGCACGTCCTTCAGTGACGGCCGCCAGTCACATCCACACAGCGAGTGTCGAGGATGTGTTACCACGGAAACAAAGCAGTGCAGCAGGAGGAGGAGGAGGCGGCTCAGAGGACCGCAGCTTCCTGACAACAGAGTGGAAACTTGAATGCACTGTCACGCTAACATTTTACTGCATGCTCATCTCCTCAGAGTTCAGGCGGTTACCCGTGGGTTCACAGTTGTCTTCCTCATGCACCTCTAACTGTTAATATGGACAGATGGCAGATTGTCTTTAAGAGGAAGATAGAATAAAAGAGAAACTGACCACTGGGTCAGATCAATAGAAGGAGCATAAAAATGGAAACAAACAAGCTCGTAGGCAGATGAACAGAAGCTCAGACAGTGATGGAGAGCGGCTGTGACAGACAGGAAGGAACGGTGTCGGCCATTCGGCTTCCTGCCGGCGTTCACCGTGTTCCAGAGAGACGGGGAAGATCCTGTCAGTGGTGGAAGAAGGAAGCCGTGTTTTAATTTTAGCACCAGTCTGATTAACACTCTGTCCGACTCATTGGCCTTTTTTACGACTCCGAGCCTCGTCCTGGTGACAGGCTGGCGGAGGTCAGACAGGCTGGAGGGCAAAGGAAGGCGAACTGTCAATCACCTCATCATTTTTGGGCTAAAAAAGGCAGATGGAGGCTGAAAAAGGAGGGATGACACTGCTGCAGGGGAAACGGAGACAAATGGAGGATGGATGGAGAAAAGATGATGGATGCTGACTTAGTGTCTTGTTTAACCTTACATTAATTCAATATTTATTTGGGGATTTATAAATGCTTAATAGACAGTAAATCAATATTTATGAGACAGCTAATGAATCTACCAGGACGTGATTAGCATTTTAATGCTACAGTGAGTCTGAAATAAAACCTGCCACAGTGTGGTGCACACAAGTCTGAAGCAGAGACTGCACCCACACATGGAGGAAAGCTTCCATTTTTCTTAAGGTCCAGTTCACGATGCCAACAGACCGAGCTCCAGCGTCCAGACCGGCTTCTAATTCCAGTCACTCCTGAATTAGAAATGACCTTCACAGTAGTCTCTCAGTCAGTGTGTTGTTTTGTATGTTTTCCTTGTTGATTTTAAAGGTGTAATAAGGTTTTGACTCAGATGGCCAAAGCACCACAGCTGCTTCTTCTACTTCAGTTCAGTCTTTGTCTTGGACTCGTTTCTACAATCTCAGTCTTTCAGTTAGTTTATGAGCCGACTGCTACGATGACTTTTTGACTGATATGATGAGTGAACACAGTCGTTGGACACAGATGCCTTTTTTCAAACCATTGCCTCAGACTTGATTATGTCAGTGACCCCCACCAGGATGTTCATGAGAGATGGGTGTTCTGCCAACTGTGGTGAAAATCATCTCTCAAGGATGTTATATCTTCCTGCATGCAAAGTTTTCATTTTTTTATTTCCTTATTAACATTCTAGTAATGTGTTGTATTTATAAAACATTTGATTTTGCAGAAATAAACATATTCTACTGTATCAGAGAGTCTGTATTCCAAGTTAAATTTCCAAATCACAAAGCTTCCAAATACATAATGAAAAAGCCAAAACACTTTCCACGACACAAAATCTTTCTTCATCAATCTGCTTTGTTGTTCTGAGATTCAGTCCAAACAACATTTGAAACAAAAGCAGCTTGGCATCGCATCCAGTCACCAGTGAGCATGTTGGCAGTCAAATCATCTGGATTGCTGGAATAAAAGCCTTGTTGCTTCTACTGAGGCAGCAAAGCATATGTTGTAGCACGTCTATCTGAGCTGATCAAGTTGTATCAGAGCCGTTTGATGACCTCAGATCATTGTGTTTGTGTGTCACAAGAGAAACATTGATTGTAGTGTCTTGTTAAAAAACAGATCAAACCAGATGTATATATAGGATGAAATGTACGAACAGCTGTGTGTCATTGTGTTTGATCTGTAGAGCCAGACTGGGCTGTATCTTTATGTTAAACATTTAGAAAGTAATGCAGATGAATGATTTGACACAGTTATAAAAAATATAGTAAACAATTTATTTGGTTAGTACAATTTAAAAGAACTAAACAAATGTCTTGAATTAGCTTGTTGTATTTCAACAGTTTTCCATTGATAATGAATCTGAACAAACAGGAAATCCTCACATTTTTAAAGCTCAAACCAACAGATATAAAAAGACACAGCACACTCCAGCCTCCGCAGTGTGAGACCTGTTGGGCCGTTCGTTGTTTCCTGTGTTTCATCTCCGTAGACGCTCCCCCAGAGGCTTGCTTCTCCTCTCTGTTGGTGTTAGCCTATAGAGGAGCTGAAGTCACGGCGGAGAATGAACCTTCGACTGTTGGAGGTGTGAAAGATCCCACAGGAGACAAAGCTTCTGTTCATCACTCTGCTCTTCTTCCTCTCATCTTCCTCCTCTTCACTATCTGTCTGTCGGTGCTCTGCGTTTTATTTCAGTTTCCTTTCTGTCTCTAATCTCTCGTTTTCATTCTGTCTGTCCTCTGCCAACCACTCTCTCTGCTGCAGTGGTGGAAACTTACCAAGTGTATCCATCCAAGTACTGAACCCGTGTGATAATCAGACTGAATTGTCATTTCTCTTTCAGCTCATTATTCAGTCTGACATCATGTCCATGTTAGCTGGTTTCGGTTCCCGCCTAGACGCAGTGGTAGTGGTTGCTAAGAACAGATGACATTTGGAAAAAAAAAAAAATCCTCTATTTTTCAGGATCTGTCATGAGAAAAAAAAAAACAACTCATTCTCAGTCTTAATACTTCCTGCAAAGCTCTGATTAGCTCTGTTGTTTTTACAAGCAGAGATTCTGCCATCTGTGACAATCTAGTTTCTATCTGTAAACACACAGAAATACAATGTTCAGAGGTCTGGAGCCAGGCTGGTCTTTAAATTTCACCAACATAGCTTTGAAACCTGCCACTTCAAGTGATATGATTCTTACCTGCAGGCAGTCGGTCATTTGTATTCCTTTAAGTTTTGTATGAAATGCAATTATGCAAAGAACAGAAAGGTGGTTATTTGTTCATCAGTCACTTTAAATGTGCCGTCTTTCATTTTGCTTTAGTCAAACTTCTGTGTGAGCAGTGTGACGTTATTCAACTCAGTATTCTTAAGACTTGCTGTGGTATTGAATGAAAACAGGCATCATCCTCCTATACAGTATGTAGTAAAGTAGAACTTTAGATCTGACGGATGAGTTTGATGGATGTCTTGATTTTTGGAAGTCTTGTATCATTTGACAATTGCCAGCACAGAGAGAAATGAAAAATAGGGAGACAGGAACAAACGTCCACAGCCGAGATGAACTGTGGGTGTAGCATTTAGATAGGTGCGCTCTCCAAAAAAAAAAAAAAAATACGCATTTGTTTGTGTATTTCACATGCATCAATTGCATATCTCACATTCGAGGGCAGCAGTAGCTCAGTTCGTAGTAGAGTGGTCATCCATCAACTCTAGGATCAGTAGTTGGAGGCCCAACCACTCCTTTCTGTTAATTAATAAGAAAGAACAGAACAGAAAAGAAACCCAGCCACTGAGGTTGTATAAGCCAGTGCACCCATGGTGCTGTTCCCAGGTTTGGTGAAAATTGAGGAGGGTTGCATCAGCAACTGTGATCTGCTGTGGCAATAAGCTGAAAGAAAAAATATCCCAAAAAAGATAAAACTCTATTTTATGAAGTATGTCAGTCCACACCTGCTCTAAGACACTTGCATAGACCTTGTTTACACACAGAGATCATAAAGACCGTGAAGGTCCTCTGATACGTAGTGAAGTGTAGTCTCCACAGAGCTGTTTACACCAAACAAACCTCCACTTATTTATGTGTTAAATCATTTAAGGTCACAAAAAGAGCAAACACAGATTGAAATGAGCTAGTTCACATTCATAGTTCATAGTGTGATCATGTCGTTTGCTTCTGTGATCAACATGGCTCCAAAACACAACTGTCCATGTTCCTGAGGGTCCCTGGACAAAAACTGAATAAAGGCTGGTACAGAGCTGGCTGACTATTGTGGGGAAACACACTGAGTGAACGCGGCCTTTACTGCTCACGTTCAGGCTCTTTAGTTCTTCAACATTCATTGAAAGGTGTTGTGTCCAGTAAACAGTGCTCTTTTAGCTCATTCATGACAAAGATCATGTGAACCAAACAATCTGGTATAGGAATCTGAAAATCTCTCTATACACACACACACACACACACACACACACACACACACACACACACACACACACACACACACACACACACACACACACACACACACACACACACACACACACACACACACACACACACACACACACACACACACACACACACACACACACACACACACACACACTGCCCGTCCAGAAAACAACAAAATGTCACACACTAATATTTTGTTGGACCACTTTTATATTTGATTACCGCACATCCCACAGATTCTCAGTGGGGTTAAGGTCTGAACTCAATCCATGTGTGAAAATGCGTCATGCTCCCTGAACCACTCCTTCATAAATCCGATGAATCCTGATATTGTCATGGTGGCAGATGTCCATGACAGACCACGTGACCTTCTTCCATTCGACAGTTCTAAGATTAACATCTTTTCCATTTAGAGTCTTCAGACATGGTTGTTTAAGAAATCACTGCATCAGTATGGGTTCAATAACTTGTTACCAGCTGAAACAATCATCCATGCAGTAATTATCCAGTGGAGGCTCTTACATATTTACTTAGTTAAATCCAGGTGGTGACTTGTTTTTGGAACAGGCGGTGTATATATCAAAATGACAGCACACAACTTGTTTTGTGGATCTGGATGTGTCCTTGTGTGTGCTCTTATCTGTTCTCGATGACTGATTAAAGCTTACTTTGTTTTCACTAATGGAATTACACAGAAGGGAACAATTAGTATTCACAGTAAATTGGTAAAGCCATTCAGCAACACTGATATGTTCGTTTCAGCTTAAAAGGTTTAAAGCTGATATAACTGATTCTCTAAAACTTCAAACAAACTGACAGACTGACATGTTTTGACATTTAATGTGTTGCTAATACATCATCACATTTCAGCCCTGTTCACACAGAGCATCATGATCATCTCTCTGAAGCAACAAGAAGTCCAGTCTGTCCTCTGTTTTTACCTCTGGTTTGTTCTCCACCAACTCCTGACTGTAATATCATGCTCTCTTTGTTACAGAACTATAAATAGGAGCTAAAATAAAAATTTGTTGAGCTACAGCTCTGGTCATAATTCTCCGTGAGGTTGTAACTGTGAAAAGCTCTTTTCACATTACTGAGTAATTTGATTTATTACTGTTGATTAGTGGAGCATTACACAGTAGTATACTGAATAATTTTGCTCCATGGGAGCAGATAAAAAGCTAATTTGACTGTCTTCAAAGTAAACCCATTGCTTCTTATTGTTTTTGTTTGTATCATATATCTGCAGTTATTAAAGAAAGAAAGCTTTCTCATTCAGGATTTGTGAAACAATGCACGCCTCACTTCAAACCACTCACTCTCTCCTTCTGTGTCTTCTTGCTCACTGAGCTTCTTCAGAGATAAACATAGCTGCTGTGGTGATAATACAGGCTTTGTTCAGAGCTCAGGCACTGAGCTCCTTTTTCACGTTTTCTGTTTGTATAGATAGGATGAAGTCATATCATCACCGGATCGTTCGCTTCATCCACACAACTCCAGCTTGGCTCTGGATAAATTCTTCTTTTCCCTTTATCAGTCGCTTGAGTCTCTTAGCATCACTCCATCAGCCTTTGTCTTATATTATTGGGTGAAGGTCAGGGTTTGACATTGGAGCATGTTGTCTCCACAGTGAGCTTATATTTGCCGTCTGGGTCATTTTTTCCTCTCAAAGCTTGATCAAGACAGAATTATGTAAGAATTTAATTCCAAAGTGAAATCCATTCAGAAATGAGTCACTGCTGCTGTGAAACTGATTAGAGGCGAGATGCTGTCAGTTCTGGTGATATTGTGTTTCGCATTGTGAATGAACACAAGGAAAAGGATTCAAAACAACAATTACTGTACAGTGAGCTCCTCTGACAAGAGTAGTGTGTGTGTGTCGAACACTAAATGTGGATTAATCAGCTGTAGCAAATCGTCTCCAAAAAGAAACTGCAAAAACTACAAATGGACTAAATCTCCTGCGGTTGCTCTTTCATAAAGCCGGCTTTAGGCACCCAAACTCGAGGGTTAGGAAAATACCTTGGTTTGGGTTGAAATTGGGTTCGCTGATTAGATAATAATTAATAATTAATAATTCATTTAGATTTACATTTATTTGGTAGGGCAGTCCTCAGTTGTCCACAAACACCAGGGTTAAATTCCTGGTTGTCATGATTCCTGTTTCTGTTTTTCCCCTCCCTGCCTCACTACTGATTACTCATTATCCACACCTGTGCCACTCCTACTTAAGTAGGTCCATGTGCCTCTCAGCCTTGCCAGATAGTCTCACATCAACCTGAGGAAATATACTATCCAGCATTCATTCGGACTGACTTCTTGTGATCTGAACCTGCCTCTGCTCTGCCCTTTGGTACCGTGAATGTTTTCTTCCTGACCTGTTCCTACAAGCCACCACCACCACTTCCGGTTCACCACTCAACAATCTACAACTCCTCAGTCTCCTCACTGGTTCACTCATTGCCTCTGGATCACCGCTCAACAAGACTTCTACCACCATACTCACCTGACAACAGCTCAGTTCGACTGCTGCTTCCTGACATTTATTCACATTATTATTATTATTATTATTATTATTATTATTATTATTATTATTATTATTATTATTATTATTATTATGAATAAACCATCCTTATCTTACTCCTCTTGTGTTGTGTGCTCTCTAGCAATGGAGTCGAATCCGAGGCTTGTGACACCGGTTCTGACCACATGTCAATGTTTCCCTTGACAAGAAACTGAAACCCAAACACTTGGCCCCTAAATTACAGCTGTCTGAGAGGATTTCTCCAAGGGGATTAATAAAGCATCAATAATAATATATATTTCTAACTACTATGCATCAGTGAGTGGATTAGATTTAAAACTATATCACAATGTTTTACCTTTTTTCACTAGTTGTCATTTATATAATGTGACCATGTTGCACTTGAGGTTGGCAAACAATTAGGGTCATGGGGGGACAAAGTAAAGCAACCTGGGGATGAACTGAAACTGGTACAGTATCTCTACTTTCATTCTCAAGTGATGAGTAACCACTTACAGGTCCTGGGTATGTGTTCTCGGACAGTCATGCCACTTTTTTTTTTGCAGTTTTATCATGTTATAATATTAGTGGAGTTACAGGAACATGGTGAAATCAAACAAAGTCAAGTTATGGAGCAGGAGCAGTCAGGCGATGCGGCTACAAAAATAGACCTAATAAACCCGAATGGTCCTGTAAGACTTCTACTTTTTGTTCAGCAGTTTTGGGGTTTGACATTCGCCTCGGCTGATATTAAATTTTATGCTTGAATGAATGTAATATCTACTCGGAAACTATTGTAACATAAAATTAAATGAAATAAATGTTCATTTCATTCATTTTCTTTTTCCTCTCATTCTCGTCTCCTCTCCTACTCTTGTCTCCTCTTCTGTTTTATTCCTTCCTCTCACCTCGTTCACGTCCTCGCCTCCCTCTCTTTTCTAATATACAATAAATCTGTCCACACCTACACACATCTCTCTCTACTGCCTCTTTAATTTACCCCCTCCTCATCTTTCTCATTGTTCTTCGTCCATCCTCCCCTCCTCCTCCTTCTCCTCCTCTATATTTGCTGACTGAGGAGTTTGTTGTTCTCCCTGCTGGCTCGCCTCAGGAGCTTTCACCCCGATGATCCGACTCTCCTGAGTGCAGAGGAGACCCAGAGGTCAATCTGTCACCTTCACTTTGCTGCAGCTACCCTCTATCCATCCATTTATCTACCTCTCTACCCTTTCTTTGTCCATCCCTCTGTTCTCCTTCCATGATTTCAGGATTTCTCCTTCACATTTTGTGTTTTTTTCTACCTAATGTATCATCTGGTGAAATGAAAAAACAGCATGTACAGAAAGATTGTGAATGTGAAGTAGATAAGTGCAGTTATCTACAACCAGCAATGTCTACAGCACTGATCCTATCAGGAGGGCAACACACTGGTGGTGTGGTGAGCACCGTTACATCACAAGAAGATGCAAACCAAATGCTTAAAAAGACAAGCTGAACCAGTTAACTGTCCTGAACGTGCATTTGTAAGATGTGCTTCATTGCTAAGACACTGAATAAACATGAAACTGCTCCAACACTTGCAAGTCTTCCAGGCAGACAAGGCAGTTTAGTGCACTGCCAGTTGAATCCTGTCAAAGTCTGTGTCAAGTGTCAAAAGGTTTAAAGAAAGATTGTATTGATTGTATGTGAATGGCCAGAGAAACTCCTTGTCGAATGGTGTCACGTTGTATTGCAGCAAAAGTTAAGTCTGGTTCAACTTTGCTTTGCCAAAGCCTCCTGTGTTGGCACCCCACTGCACAGACAGGCTGGCTGAAATGAATGAGAATGCAGTGTTTTTCATGCAGGGCTGAATGTGTTGTGATCAATGGAAGAGTAGAAAGCACCACTCTAAAGTACAAAAACCAACATATGGTTCTGCTGCAAGCTTGACTAGGTCCAGCTGTGAACTGCATCCTGTGGTCCACATGAAAATGGACAGAAGTGGAATGAATACTTGGATATCTGAACCCTTCAAAACCAGTGTGAAATAAAAATGACTACACTACAGAAACTCCATCAATAAATAAAATGAAGAAATTAATATAAAATTAATGAAGACATTTAAAGACAGGGACACAGCATTCCCTTTAGGTTGACAGGTTTAGTGCAAGTGCACAATAATCTACCTGAGATATACCATGAGGAAACAGATAAAGTACAGATACAGCATCTTTGCAGGCACTTCTGTCTAATCAGTTAAGCATCGTGGGCTGATTAATTGGCGACCACACATTGTGGTCAAGATCCAAAAAAGTTCCATGTCAGGTGACTTAAATAGTTATTTTTCACAAAGAAATGCTCTGAAAAAAAGAATCAGTGACACTCAAGTGTTATCTGATCTTTTTTTTCCCAGTGTGGTTTGATTCTTGTTTTTAAACCATGTTCTAAGCAAAGTAGGCCAAGTAACTTTGTTTGGAACCTAGCATTCTGGTTTCTAGTGAGAACCAGAGGTGGACCAAAACGGAAACTGACAACATCAAGGTCATGAGTAAGAATGTACTAACCTCATGAAAGCAAAACAATAGAGCATCATCCAGTCCAGAAGGTGGCAGTAATGCCAACAACCTATAATGTACTGGTTTACTTCAGGGTTGAATCATTTCATTTATCAGTCCAGTGTCAACCCAAGAGCTGATTGGACTGGCACCTACTGTACTTTTACTAACTTTCTCATTGCTTTTTGTTTTTTTGTGGTCATTCTCATCTGTTGACACCTCCAACTGCTGTTTCTAAATTATCTGATGAATAATGTGCCATCACACTCTTTGGCTGTCGATAAGTGTCTCAGCAAGACGGCTTCCTCTGCTGATCTTCTGCCACTGAGCAATGAGTTTTAGATAATGCTTTATGTCTCTCACGCGATATCCCTCAATTTTTGACTCTTAGTAGCTGCACCGAGGTTTACAAAGCTCAGACCAACAGACATCTGCATACATCCTCTCAGTTATTTGCTGTATTTACTCTTCATTCATTAGCGTGATTAATCTGGGAACATGCAGAGGCATTTTGTGGTAATTGCAAATCTGAGTCTAAATAGCATTTACATAAAATGACATGCAGTATGCTCATTACAGTCTGCAGTTCAGCAAGATCATCAGAATTAAGTTGAATTAATTGTCCAAACTCAATATACAGGTATATGCTGCTTCATGTGTTACTCAGGTGCAGGTACAGTATGTTGCAAATTCATGTTAATACTTGCACATTTCAGATTACACCAACTGGGTCCTGCAGTATGCTAGGACTGTGTTTTGAAGTAATGTAAATAGTTCAGGTACTTCTAAACTTCTATTAACACAATATTTATCCACTAAACTGCTAAAGTTAATCTGTCCAAAGTCGGTAGTGGGAGTATCAACAAGCTAACAAGCGCTAAGTTTGACATATTTTCCTGCCAATTTGCATTTGTAGTTTCAGTGTTGGCAAGAAAACAGTCAAAACTAATGCCTCTGTAATATACAGTATGACATTCAAAGCTGATTTAATGCCAGACAATATGGAACAGGAGGTGCAGAAGCTGCTTGTTTTTTTTGTTTTTTTACTTCTTGGCATCAGACACGTTTGCATTACATGTGGTCCGCACGTCCACTGTGTGTGAAACACAGCTTTACTATGTTGACAAAAGGACTAGACAAGTAGATGAGTGTGAAAGCCAACTGACCATAATAGATCGAGGGACACGTAGACATGAACTCATACTTAAACTAGGAAACCGAGCTAAATCTTCATATATGAATAAATTCATTGAGTAAAGATCAACTTTACTCAAATAACTGAAGCTGTTTATTAGTGTGTAGTATTATTACTAATATTTTTATTTTAGTAGTCCTCTGTCTCCTGCCTGGCTCCACCCATTGTCAGTTAAAAGCAGAGGTTTAACATTGGGTCATTTTTAGTACCTCCGACCCCCCTCTATTCAACTACTAGACTTGGATGTTAATATATTTGCAACTATTAATAAATTTGCACTGCTTTTATTTTAAATGTTGCCCAATTCATTTCTAGTTCATATTGTCTCATCTATATATTTGACTTAATCTACTTTCTCATTCTACCCATTAAAATAAAATAAAGTGTTCCTTTGCTATGAGAAATCAATTTTTTTCACTCTGTCACTCTTGATTTGCTCTATTTTGATTCCTGCTGTTGCCTGTACCACAGGGCAACACTTTTTTTTTGTCATTAACTGAACATCCCTGCTTTTTTCCTTCGCCTGCCTTCCTGCTGTTTTTGGAGGCAGAAATGTGTCGTGTGTCAGTGTCTAAATGAAGGGATTACCATGTCATTATAGTGGGTTGAGTCAGCAACACACTGCGCTTCATGATGCAGTCGCTGCAAAACAAAATCTCTTTATCCCCTGAAGGGAGAGAAAACTAATATCCTATATTTAGGTGAGCATTAAGGGCCATTACCCGTCAGACAAAGTGCTTTATCCAGAGCGCCTCTCTTTTGTTGGATAGAAATCTTTTTTCCTTGTTATTGCTCACATCCTTCACATCAGAAAAGCCACAACCAGACGTGACGTTTTGAAATGTGCAAGAGAACAGCGGGTCAGGTGTGCAGCACGAAAGTCAAGTTTACAATATAACCTTTAAGTCACTGCTGTGATTGTGAAGCTGAAGATGAAGGGGAGGGAGAGTTTGGGTTTGTGAAGATTAAAAGGCGTTTTCTAACCTTTGGTGTTGGACAATATATTGACCAAAGCTGTTTCATTTCAGTTTAAAATGCTGAAGCTTCTATTGTCCTGTGGAGGAAATCTCTAAAGCTATTCAGGGAGCCACATTAAAGAGGTGGATTTCTTTTGACTGGTAGCATTATGCATTGTTGTTTATATGTATGCGAACTCAGGCTTCAATTGAAGTGTTGAATCAATCAAAACTCATCTCCCAAGTTTTTAAGAAAGTTTTGATGATTCAGCCATGTCAATATGTCAATTATTTTACAGCAAGAAGGGCCTGCGTTCAAACCCATGGGTCGCTCACGTGCCTTTTGAGTGGGTTTAAATGTCCCCCCATGTCGGCATAGGTTTCCTCCAGGTACTCCCACCATCCAAAGACAGGCAGTAAGGTTAATTGGCGACAAATATAATGGCAACCTTTCCTGTCTATTTCACTCCAAAGTTCAGATGATTTCTCAGTCATTTAACCTCTGGATTCATCAAGGGTATAAAAGAAGTATCCAGCAGACTGTAATGTTCCACTGCTGTGTCGTAATAAAGCTGTGGCCAAAGAAGACAGATGGTTTAAAATGGGAATTAAGGAGACCAGCTGCATCAACCTGGAAGAACCATCACTCAACAGATCGAGTGGTCTTTGACACCACTTATTACCCATTTACAACTTTCCAAGCATCTATTCCCGGGCAGTTTAACAGCTATTCACACGTTGATTCATGTGACACCAACAATAACACGATGGTCGGTGAGACCAGGATCCACACGTGACCTCAACAACCCTCAAGGTGTAACTCAATGTCTCCACAGAGGTTGGATTCTCCACAAGTCAGTTAGTGCTGATGAATCCTTTAGGAGGAGAAACATCTTCAAGAACCTCATATAAGCCCAGTTGTAACCGAGTCGCACCTTTAAGATAACCATGTTGTAGTAATTTTCAGTTATTCAGGTTATGTTCAAAGAGCCTACAGCTGACTGCTGAGCTTATGTTATTTCAGTTGCTTAAATGAATTTTAGCCTTGTGCTCTGTGGAGCTGTTGTAGGGAGGAAAGTTCAATAAAATTAAAGAAAATGGATGATGTCCCCATGAATGTTTATTTGGTCTGTTGTTGCCTCTGATGTGACCCTTGCTGTCTTCACTTGTAAAGCCTTGTGCTCTGCAGCTCTTGCTATGAGTGTCAGCTAAATGCTTCCGGTGTAAGAGGAGATGGGATTGAGAGTAGTTAATAGAGCTGTGGCTGTGATTAGCCTCAACACTGCAGCAGTGAATTGCAGTGGCAGTTGGTATCAGCAGGGTCCCGTCGGCTGTGTTTGCTAACTGACATGATAGCACTTCCTGCAGGAAAGACTAATTGTTAGCACAATTTGTTTATTTCTGCCTGCAGCCGTTTGTCATTTTCTGTCTCAACTCATCCTGACGTCTTTCTGCCCAGCGTCCTGTCACTCACGTTCTTCATATTCTCTATTTTTAGTTTGTCACTTTACTCCCAGTCGTTTGTCTCCGTTTAGTCTTTCCTGTTGTCTTAAGTCACCGTCCTGTCTTTAGTTTTTATTCCCATTTCTTTTAGTTCACTATTTTTGCATCATTGGAGTCATTGTTGGCAAACGGCAAGTTTTCTTTTAGATTTAATTTAGAGAAATACTTCAAGGTAAGTTTGTGACTCAATGTGACTTGAGAAATTAATGCAATTTACAAATCACTCCGATCCCCTGTTCCCCAGATTTTTACATTTAGATTTTTAGCATATTGCTGGTCCCAAGATCTCAATTAGCACATCAGGCAACCAGAACCCTACCAAAAAGGAGAGCGAAGCTACACCCTTAGAGGGTACCTACTTGTCCATCTTAGAACAATCAAGTCCAGTGTACCAGATAAAGGGTAAAATTCAGTCCTTCACTTCCATTGACTTCCTCAAAGCTTTCGTCTAAATCATTACAGGATTTTTTTTTGCGTCATCTAGTCCCCAGACAAATTTGTCTAATAATCAGTATATTATATATCTATAAGTCATTTAATTCATAGTTATATAATCATTAGAGTTAACTAATGTGATTTCGCTTGCTGTCTATAGTTTGTGTCTCTCTCTGTCACTGAGCTCCTGCTGATCAACTTGAGCCAGTTTAAATTCCATTTCAGAGTCTCATTTAAATTCATGTGGGATGGCAGTGATAAACATTGAGCGCAGGGTGGGTTAAACAAACCAGGAATGTGTTTTGGGAGGAGGGTTAGGGGAACATACTGTCCACGCCGAGATGAAAAGATGAAGCGGTTGCATCACAGCATTCAAGTTCTACATGTTTGTGAGAGGCTCTGTATTTACTGAGAAGTTAAATACAAACATGCAAAACATGCACGCCCCCGCTAATGAAAAATCTTCGCTTCAGTTGCACTAATTTACTTTGAAGATTTGGACTCGTTTCATCATACTCACTCGCTCAGCCATTTTAAATCTCTCTCTGCAACATGTGATTGTCTCTTGATCTCACACACACTTTTGTTCATTAATATTTTCTTTCAAGCTTCAATTTTGCCGTCTGTCTTGTTCTCCCACTATGCATTGCTTTCCCCCTTCCTTCCCAGTCTTCTCTCACATTACCTCTGTGTTCCTCTCCTGTTCTCTCATCCTTTCAAGTTAATGTTGTCTCTGCTCAGTCTCTATGACTTTCTCTCACACTTTATACTAAAGCCTGTTTATTTTGAAGCCCACTAACATTTACAGGTCCTTCTAGTTAAAAAATCTACATTTAAACTAGTGCAGTCATTTAGTAAAAATTGGAATTGGAAGATATTAAAGTCTGCAATAAGATCCAGTAGAAATCAAATAGAAATTACAACATTACACATCCAGCGTTACAAACATTGCAAAGGATGGATACTTGATAATTCCGGGTTTCAAAAAAAAAAGAAGATGATGTTCACAAACACACTAGATAATAAAAATATACAAGCAAAGAGACTTAATATATTATCTTTACTGTAGGTGTGTGTATGGGTTCACATGTCTGATGTGTATGACTAGACTTTTTAAACACACTCTTTTCAGTGTGTATGAACTGCAGGATTAATGTGGAGAGCACATTTTGCTTTTCACTCAGTTCATGGGTATGAGTGCTAACAAACTCAACGATTAGGTCTGAACAGAAGCAAGATTTATTGACCGCATGCTGTGAAGCTTATAAAGGCTGTTAATGTGTTGTCAGTGATGTTGGTGCCAGTTTTGTGTTTATGTATACTGACGTTTTTAGGCGACAGTGGGAATTAATGATTAATGATGTGGCAACAGTTATATTTAACCATTAAAGTCAGGACCTAGCGTGCAATGAGGTGAGATTGGGATAATGACAATGTTTTCTGCTATTCCTCAGAAGTAATGTGTCTTCCTGTCCTGCAGGTGGCGGTACAGGCAGCCAGCAGACCATTCTCCATGAGGAGCAGTGGAAGATGCCGGCTCTGCCAGCACTGCTGCTGTCGATTTACATCGTTGCCCTGCTGCTGACCATGGCACCGCTCTCCTTCAGCCAGGCCAACACCCTCTCTGCTGTCCGGATGGGTGAGTACGGTCACTTTGAGGTTTTCTGCAGTGTCAATGTCGCCTAAAAGCTTCTCAATTTGTTATTCAAGTTTTGAAATAACACTAAACATACAGTACATACAGCCATGCATCAGGAGCACATGCTTTATTCTTGACTACTGACAGAATTTAATAGTGCACCCTCCTTTTTCTTGTTCGTGGTTTTATTTATCTCACTACGTGACTGCTGTGTCAACCTACATCTACTAACCAACCAGTCCGAATGCCCCATGAAATGACATGGATCGTGACACGAGTCTGCATTGTTTGCAACTGTCGCAGTGCAGTTAGGTCATACGTGCTGTAAATGTTTTTATATATAAATAAATTTATGATTTATGTTCTGGCCCAGTCTACATACAAAGTTGATTTTTTACCCAAATTTATTGGTTGAAACCTGTTGAAATCTCAGTCTGTAGGCACCTTTAAGCTGTGTGTTGACCTGCGACTGGTTGAATTTAAACATGGAATTTGACGTATGACTTGACTCAGACGTAACTGGCCTAGAGTCAGAGAGACTAAAATTATTTTTATGAAAGAGATTTTGGACGTCTTGTTCTTAACTTGGGATTTTGCTTTTAACTTATTGGTCTTCTGTTCCTAAACGAACCAAGAGGCAAAGACTGAATTTAGACAGAGTAGACTTGTACACTGAAGTTAGATGAACAGCAGACAAACAGAGACTGAAGGAAGGAGAGTGATATATATGAACTAGTCACCTAATTGCTAACAGAGAACAGATGTGTGTGACTGACAGATGAACACAGCTAATCAAGGTGAGTGGGACCAAGTGTGACTGTCTGTGTCAGTCTGGTAACTGAGGGAGGAAAGGGACCTGGGGAAAGGGGCGATTGGGAGAACTGGGAGGCAGAACTGTGTATTTAAAGCTCCTGATGGAAAGTGTTGTCTCCAGATTTATTATTGATTGATTAAAACACACCGAACACATTTTTCTCCTGCTCTTGGAACATGTTAACCAACACGTTTCCTCTGCATCATCTCTATTTTTAAATGTTCCTCCCTCGCTTGTTACTCCTCTGTTATGTTGTGTCTTTGCATCTCTCCTCTTGTGCTTCCTTGTCATTTTGTTTCTCCTCTCACCACCCACCGCTATCTCTGTTTGCCATCTTGATTCCTCTCACACTATCTCGTTGCCTTGTTTGTCTTTTTACGAGCCCCTGGAGGATTCCCTGTGTCTACACCACTCGTTTGCTTGAAGTTTCCGCTCCGTCTTCTTCTCTCCTCTTTTTGTTTCTGTCCCAGGCTGCATCATTTGTAAGCGCAAATAAATTCTGCTAAAACTGTCTCTGTGACTTTACTTCATGATTCACAATGATTCTTGAGCTATCAGTTCCTCGTACTCCCCGTCCTCATCACAACCCGCAGAGAAAGATTAACTCCAATAAAGAGATTTCACTTTAGAAGCAAAAGTTCAGCTCACTTCTTGCAGCAGATAAAGGGTTTGTTCCTGTTCATCTCCCAGTCCTGATGGCCCTGAGTTCAAATCCCTGTTGCTTTTATCGCGCTGGACAAAATGAGTGCACATTACCATGGCGACCAGGTCACATGCCAATGTGGAATGGCTCAGCTTTCATTTCCTTCCATTAATAGATACTGATTACACGGAGTGACACGTGCACAATTCTTAAATAATAATAATACTTTTATTTATCGAGCACTTTTCTAAACAAGTGCTTCACATAAGTGACAAATAAAACACAGGTAGCCCCACAAGTCCAACTTGAACAAGCACTAGACAGACAGTGGACAGGAAAAAACTCCCTTTAGAGGAAGAAGCCTCCAGCAGAACCAGACTCAGGTTAGTTGGCCATCTGCCTCGACCGGTTGGGGTGTGGCAAACATTAACCAACAATACAAACAAAATTTACAAATACTACAACATCAGTCCTGTAGAAAAGAAGCTCTAAAAGAAAAGACATTCATCTAACTTTGATTCTAGCCGTACATGAGGGCAGCTGTGGTTCAGCAGGCAGAGCGGATGTCTACCAACCGTGGTGGTTTGATTCCTGGCTCCTCCTGTCACATGTTGAAGTGTCCAAGGGCAAGACACTGAACCCCAAGTTGCCCCCGGTGAGTTAGGTCAGCTCTGCCATTGGTGTGTGGGTGAAAAAGATGCAGTGTAAAAACACTTTGAGTACCAATTAAGTATTAGGACCATCGACCTTCTCAGATGATATGAAGAAGAACAAGCTTCAGTACAGACTAGAGAGAGAGAGAGAGAGACTCCACCCTCCAAAGCAATGTGAAAAACAAGAATTAATCTTCAGGAGGACAATTTGAAATACACCTCCCACACAGTAAATTAGAGACAGAGAAACGTCCAGTTAGAGAACTACCCGGTTTAATGGAGACACGGTCCAAGTGTTTCAGCACGTTCTGTCTGTGGCTCTCTGCTTCAAGGTCATTGGTAAAAAAATCAAGAAGGAGGAATAAAATCTCCTACTTCTATGTAAAAAGCACAACTAAACTCAGACTGTTTGTTTGTTTAAATTCAGGCATTTGACTATTTTCTTCTGTATAAAAAACTTTCCTTTTAGCTGCATTTCTCTTCTCAGGTGGTGGAAAATCTAATTTAGTTCCACTCCAACACACTCAGCTATAACCAAATTTTCAAGGTTCCCGATTCAGTGGCTGGGAAATAAAAAGCACTGTATGAAAGTGCTTTTGCCATTCAAGAAGTTGGGTTGTGGTGGGGAACTGCCAGCGGTCAAATGCTGGTACAATTTGTCCTGTGATGGAGAATAGAAGGCAGATTTTAGCTGCTGCTGTGGCAGGCAACCACACATCAAGGGGCATGTGCATAGTCAATCTGGGAAACTGAGGAATAATCACCTGAGCAAAGAACAACAACAAAAAAACACCCACACAGTGTGGATCTGTACAATCACATGATGCGTCATAGGAAAGAAAAACAAGAAAAACTGTTCAGTAAAAAGGCTCCATTAAATCAACAGAACAACAGTCTGTCAAAAAAACAAAGCTTTGTACCAATAAACAACATATTTACTGGACCAATACAACATCTATACAAAATCTGACCCCAGACGGGTTCGAGTGTTTGAATCTTCACCAGTTTTAACCATGGAAACGAGCCTTAAAGCAATTATAAGCAGCACTTCACATGAGCAGCAATCAAATCACAAAAGAAGGACAACTCGGGTCTAATTATCAAACACATATATTTAACAAGCAGATTCATCACCGACACGCTGAGAAACGACCCAGATGAGATCAGACAAGTGTAATTTGCTGTTGTGGATCTCCAGCTGAGCCGCCATGGCGGCTCATAGGTTAATAAATCCCAGTTAGTGTTAACTTAATGAGGATATGCTGATGATTATCATAAACGACATCTTGTAAATATATTGATCTGAACATATGAGATAAATGTTCCCACTCCAAAGGACTTTGGAGAACAGTCGTGCACACTTTCAGTCTGTGTTTGCCCTCTACACTCCAGTGAAATGGTGACTTACAGCACTGAAGATCAAAGAAAAACGATAGATACATCTTTCAGTGACATCATCATGCGGATCCTTTCTCCTCCGGCAGGATTAAAAGTCACGTCAAGTTCATAAATATTGCAGTGAAGGATTTTAATTCAGCAGCATCAGTGTCCTTCAGCTGCAGCTAAAAACCTCCATGAATTATTTGAAGCTGCGCTATCAGTCATTGTGAAGGAATCGTTAGCTTATGTTCATCATTAAATATCTCTAAACTACAGAGGAGCTGCTGTGTAAAAGGTAGTTTGTCACCACAGGACAGCTGCAAGAGTTATCCTTTTAATATTAACTCGAGTACATTTTTCACATTTTTTTTCTGTAAATCATTTTGTAAGTGAAGTTGACAGTTTTTATTTCCAAAAGTAAAAGTCTCAATTTGGAGGAAAATCCTTAGTGAATATGAATTTCACACATTCAAAAGAGGAAACTTTGCTTCCTTCTATCTGACCTTTAAGACCAAAGTATCAGATCAACGTCCAGAGTGAGAAACATTACAAAACACTCACAGCAAAAGAATAAAATTACATTTAAGAAAAAAAGGTTAACAAGCTATGCAAAGAGAAGAAAACACGGAGCTGAAGCAGAGAGAGAACCACTAGAGAAACAAGAAGTAAATAGATCCTCCACTGGCCCCGAGCTTCAATCTGAAGGACTCTGCAGTTTGAGCAAAGCACCAAAGTTTTACAAACAGCCCTGCAGCTCGGGTTTAACTAAGTCTCTCTGCTAAATGACTTTCAAACTACAACTGCAGGGTTTGTCTCAGATATAAAACCCACAGCTGCAGATAATCAGACGATGAGAAAATGGAACTACCTGGTGTGAATCTCGAAATAAACCACTACAAAACACAAAAGACATGGGCTTTATCTTTAGCTGCTCATCTGGAGTGTAAAAGAATAAATCAACATTTCAAAATATGTGTTCATTCACTTTCTTGCTCAGTTACATGATCTGTATATTAAATATGACACCCTGTCATGCAAGGAAGGTTAGCTTAGTATAAAGATCTGAAACTGTCCTAAATGATGCAGATCTACAGTTGTTCTATAGCCTGTGGAAAAGTAAGATGAATCCTAAGTGGAACCAACTTTAAACCAGTGCTAACACAGAATTCGCAGCCTTGTGTTGGTTGAAAAGAGGTATATGTGTGGATCAAAGTGGTGGACCAGAAATATCTGAGATCCCACGGCTCTTATTTTAAAGGCATTTTTATATACACTGCACCTCCCAACCTAAACAAAATTTTATGTCATAGGGTCCTTCGCCTGCTGAGATAAAAAAAAAAAAAAAGAAAAAGAAAAATCAATACTGCCGGTAGAACACAGGCAAATACACAGAGGCGACATGTTTGCCTCTGAAAGGACACCGGCCACCAGAGGATTGCAGTGCTGAGCCGACCCCCGAGCCAACAGAGCGATTTGCTGTTTTTATTCAGCTTTTTGTCTCGCCTTGTTGAATTGGTCGACCTACCTGTGGCCCCTAGAGACCAGACTTCCACCCTCATATCAGAAAATGTAAACAGCATGAAGCTCCAAGACAGGAAGTGACAGGGAAAGCTGTTCCACCGCCTCCAGGGGTAAAATAAAATCAGTACTCAGAGCTACTTCTGCTTCGATAAAGTGACTTTTATTGTTGTGTCTCTGGTTAAATTCAAAACAAAACACAGCAGCGGTTCGACTCACTCTACAACCTCTTTACATAAACGCAAGATGACGTTTGTGCACCGGCGGGCAGGAAAACGGAGCGAAGGCATTTTACCACCAGGGTAAAAGTTGAAACAGCATAATTTGATATTAAATTTGAGTGGAGCGTCTCTCAGCGACGGTAAACAGGGCTGTCAGCAGATAATTCACAGGAAACACAAGGAAACACACAGACAAGAATAAAAGCTGAGAGAGAACAGGTGGATCACAAACAGCAACAAATGAGGTCACAGCAGGAGTCTGTGGGTTTGTTACTCTACATGACAACGAGTGGAGTGAAGGTAAATGGATCTGATAAAAGCAGGAGCTCAGAAATCTGTTTTCTTGTTGTTACGTTAGTTTTTATGGAAAAATTAGGACTTGGAAGATAAAATGACTAAATACATAGGACCGACGTTGGCGACCGATCGTACCTCTAATTACCTCTGTAGCTCCAAGGTCCTTGTTGTTCACATGTCTCCATCCCTGATCTCACCCTCTCTTTGGTCTTTGCACTGCACAGACAGGTGCCAGCTGCTGGTTACTACTACAGTCTTGCAGAATTTGCAGGTTCAGTGTACTGTCAAAAACACCAAAACTACCTGTGCTCAGTTTAGTTCACTTTAGATTTTCCAGTGTGTGTAGATTTCAGTAGGTTGTTATACATGTTTGAATGAATGTCAGTGATGATCAGACTGCTCTGAGTTTTCTGTCTAGCGCCACCTGCAGGAAAGAGTTTACACTGGCAGAATGTATAACAAACTAATAACTAAAGTCTAAATCGTCAGCACCTGGTTTCCTTTGTCAGATTCTTTAACACCACACCCTTTTTCTCTCCTCCTGTTGAGCTCATTCACTGTATTCCCTCCCTACACCTTAAAAACGTCCATACACAGTTCACATGATAACTGGAACACAGTGTTATCATGTGAACTTCATCATATTGAGGGATTTGATCATCTTCAGAGAAATCATCAGAAAACTGTGAAATAGCAAACGGCCAAATACTTGCTCCCTGCACTGCCTTATTTTTAATGGATGATAATGATTCAGATCTGTTCTTCTCCTCCGACTTTCATGGCTTCCTTCTGTCTCTCGATAGTTAAATGTTAATGAGCTGTGAGCCGGTTTCACACATGGCTGCTCAGAGCTGCTCACGTTACAGAAAACACCAAGAGACGAGCGAGTGGCTCCACTCCTAAAACTCTGAGTTCAAGTGTTTGACCCTTTGTGATTACTTCTCTTCATCTTAATCTATCTTTGTCCAGCTGCTGTGTGTGTGTGTGTGGTCTCAGTGACCCAGAGAACCACTTATTGTGTACACTGAGATAGTGTCTGCACACTGCTGAGCTGGCTGAAGAAGACTCTTTATCTCCCTGCTTATCTTCATCCTCTCCTACCTCCTCTCTGTCGCTCTGAGCACTTTGAGAAGATACTGAGCTGTAGTAACAACAAACATCATTTGGAGTTTTCTAGGGAAAAGAAAAGATTGAGAGAAAAGAATAGATGTGAAAACGAAACAGCAATAGCAAATTCATTTTTGCAGGCAATGCAATTGCCACTGGTTTTCTGTTAACACGACAATGATGTGTTCATTTCACAAAGTTTTCTTTTCTAAACATCAAATACTGACATTTTTGTACCCATGCACTGCTATGAAACCTGTGCATGTCAATTTATTCTCTCTATAACATGTGCAGTAGTGCTATTTTTTAAAATGTAAATGAGTCTATAAGCAGCTCAAAGAATGTCTCTGCTGTGGTGAAGGTGCAGACATCAGAACACCTGCAACTTTTAGAAAGTGACTAATAGGTAATACAATATTTCTAGGACTGTTATGGTTCTGAAACTGGGGCCAAGCAACTGGGTCAAGCTCTGACACCACAAACATCCCCAGTCTCATCTCACGGTTCAGGAAGAGGTAACTGTACTTCAGATTTTGTAGGTAACTGTGTAGAAATAGAAGGTGAAGTGTGAGCTGTCTGTCAGTACTGGGACAGTACAGAGTGTAGTTCCTTTGTGTTTCTGAAGCACTGAGAGCCCAGGCGGGTTCCAAACCGACTTACTGAAACACTGCATGAAGAAATACTTTATGTTTTTATGTTGATGTGATGCACATTTAATTGCTGTTGTTTATGAAAAGTAAACAAATAATACAATAGAATTCAATGTATTTTCATTTCATCAGGGTCATGCTCTTACATACGTGAGGATTTAAATACATTTACTGAGGAAAACCTGAAAGACACATACTCTAAATACACAGAAGACTCAGATCTCTGTCAGTTAAATGTGTGAGAGCAAAACTACAATTTCATCAAGATCAAATATTCATGAGGAACTCAAAGAGCATCAGATAACTCAATGTGAACCATCTGGCTCTCTTTGTCTTTTACTAAACTGAAAAAACACACAACAGTCTCTTTGAGGAAGGACACAATAAATTGCCTCCTAGTTTGCCCCAAGAAGCGTTAATTATTTAAGAAACCCAAATCAAATCCAGAACAAACCTCCACCAGCAGCAGCAGCAGACTTTTTGCTTGTTACTGAGTCTCAGCAGCACATTGACTTTGATTTCTAGCCTTGTTGTGCAGCGTCTTTGCTCTGCTGGATCACAGCTCAGTGTCCAGTGAAACAGGGAAATAAGGAAGAATAAATTATGCTGCAAAGAAAATCAATCTCAAGGCTCATAATCAAGTCCTGAGTTGGAAATTCTTATTATTCCTCTTCTCTAAGATGTTGCTCTCGTCTAGTACACAGGTCAGGATGCAGCAGATATTATTTACCTCCTGGTATTTACATGAAATGTGCCTCTGGATGCACTTTCAGTATAATAAACTACATCATCACTCTCTGCTGCATTCCCGCCTGTAACCCATGAGTGTTCTCATACAGTAGTTTGCATTCAGTGTTCGATAGCACCATCAAATTTTTCGGTGTGCTCAATGTGCAAAGCAGGTGAATCAGCGGGGAGGAGGCAACAAAAATAAACATGGCAGGTGTGAGTGTACACAGCCAGTGGCTTCTATTTTTTTACCATATCTAGTAGGTGGAAATAGAATTGATGACAACTCGCTTTTATTTTCTGCAGCTGCCGTGCTCCATTTCCTCTTTAAATCCTGGGACGAGTAAAAACTCTTTCTGATACGTCCTGGTGATGCTGCGGATGTTTTTGCTATATATGCAAATAATATGATACAGAAGAGATTAATTATAAGATTAATTTTTCAAACTAGACTAGTGTTTTGTTGTCTTAGCTTCCACAAACAGCATCCTTTGTCAAAAACATCATAAAACAACGACTGTCTTCAGTGCATGCTAAGTTTGGAAATCACTGAAGACAAACAACATGTAAAAAGCCAGTCTGCTGCAGAGGAGATGCATATAAATAGCTGTTTGACCATCAAAGTGTTGGAGCCATCTTCAGTCAAACTGAAAATTCAAATAGAGAAGTGGGTTGAATGAAAATTTCTCCATTCCACTACAACAAAAAACAGTTGTCTGCCTTCAAATATCCACAGAAGACATGACAAATATGAATGAAAATATATGTTAGGTGATCGAGAGAAAAGAGAAGTCTGCATCCTGCTGGTTGGTTTTGTTCAAATGGTGAAATGTTAGGAGTCACACTGGGTGTTAGCAGGATTATATTCAAATGCTCATCTTAAATTTATAGAACGTGTGTCAGTAACGTCCTCTGAGTAGCGCTGTACTGTGATGACAGTAAGGAAGGAATGATTCAGGCTTCATGTTTTCCTTGTGAAGAAAGTGAAGTGAATCTGTTCCAGACTTCAATTTCAGTCCCACTAATTCTCTTAAATCACTTTTACAAGTCACTTAAGAATAATCTAATCTGCTGATACATTTGATTCTTGCCAAAGAACTCCATTTATAATTCTATGATTTTATTAATTGGTATCAGGTTTTAATTGTTGATTTAATCTTTCTAATTATGAATCTTTCTTATATTTGAAACCTGAACTCTAGACTTCAAACTTGCTTCTACTACTACAAAAGTGCATTCACTGCAGTTACATAAAAATATATTTTCTCATCTTCATTTCGTGACCTTTACCTTTAGCTGCCATATTGGATGACCAGTCAGTGTGTGGCCGTGGTGAGCGTCTGGCTCTGGCTTTGGCGAGGGAGAACATCAACAGTCTGATGGAAGGTTCGTCCCAGGCGAGAGTCGAGGTGGACGTGTACGAGCTGCAGAAAGACTCCCAGTACGACACCACTGACACCAGTAAGTCTCTGCTCTTCATCTGTTTGCCTCCTTCTTCTTCTTTATCTATCTGAACGTGTGGTGGGAAGCTTTCCCTCCAGCTTTATCTGCTCTCCTGACATTTCCAGTGAAGTTAGACTTCAGTTCTCTGTGAAGACACACAGCATAAAGCAGAAACCTTAAAAATAAGATCAATAGTGCAGAAGGTGCAAAAGGTTGCTGCAGACTCCAACACCACACGTGTTCAGCAGACCTGCAAACCAGAAAGCACACAAGTAAATTAGGGGTAATATGGAGTAAATGTTCAAATGTCACTTCATCTGTACAGATATTTACTGTCATAATAATAATAACTGATTTCTCTGTTGTTAAATCAACACTTTTCTACCTTATCATGACCAGTTTGATTGGTGAGTTCAGACATGATTCAATCTAGGACTGACACCAGTTTGACTTAATGATTAGATTTAATGATTAGACTTAATGAGTAGATTTTAGAAACACTGGACTGGACTGTGGGAACTTTGTGTCATGCCGATGAACTACTTTTTAAACATGACAGCAGCAGACCGACAAAATAAAAGATGCGCAGTGGTGCTGTTTCACAGATTCACGGTGCCAAGCGAGGTCATCGTAACCACAGAGCTCCCATTGTTCTGCTCTAGCAGCTGCTGAGGGTATTTATTGATTATGAACTGCAAGCAGTGCAAAAAGAGACATCCCAATGTTCCTGGGTAGATTTACTAAATTTTATTGTCCATCTGACAGAGACAGTATCATTGATCAATAGGAAAATGCATTTAATGAGCCAGAGTTAGTCTAAGGAGTAACTCCATGGCCAGTTGTTATGAAGACCCATCTTTACAAATGTATTTATGCAATCGAGGACATTGATTTAGTTTCAGAAATGAGGGGACTTGCTGTGGTACCAAAAAATAACACACACACGATACACAATTTGTGTTTTTGCCTTTTTTTACCTCAGTGTGTCAGATCCTGCCAAAGGGTGTGGTCTCTGTGATTGGCCCTGCCTCCAGTCCTGCCTCCGGGTCCACCATCAGTCACATCTGTGGGGAGAAAGAGGTAAGCCACATCTGGTACGGAGCTGTGTGATAATATCAGCTGAGAGTAGATTGGAATTTGGATTAGGCTTTCAGTGTAAAGAAATAAACAGTATCTGCAGCAGTGCACTGATGCTGCTGGTAATCGCAGCCTAACACTCAGAAGAGCAACTAGTAGGATCTCACTTCCACGTCTGCATACGTTACCTCTCCACCCCTCAGCCAGCAGGTGTCAAAGCCATCTTTATTGATTTTTCAAGGGTTTAACTTCTGTTTAACAAGTTTTCCTGCTTGAGTGAATCTACATCTATTAAGTCCATCTCCATCTCTCGTTAAGCCTCCAGCCATCTTCATATCTATTTCCTTTTGCCTGTCAGGTCTCACATTATTGGATTCGCAGCTTGGATTTAAAATAAGCTGTGCAGATCCGAGTCAAGCCCAGCTGAGATAATTACAGTTTACCGTTTGAAACCTCTGTAGGTGTGAATTGAGGTTAAATCACTAAGCGACCAATCAAACACAACAGTTGGCCTCTGACCTGATTCCTCATTCATCCCTGATGTGATAAATTTTTAAATATATCATAAATTTTTTAAATACACACACTGTCAGTCACAGGGCCTTCATGGTGGGTTTCAACTGAACAAAGTAAATTAAAAAACACATACTTATGTAAATATTTATACATAGAAATAATTTGTGAAGCTCTCAGACATTTCCATTGGTCCAGGTTTCCAACAAAACAGCAACAACGACCCACAGAAAATAAACTTAGTGACTGTGTAAAGAATCTTCAAATCCATGGTTTGTGTTTAGACGTTTTGTTTATTGGGGTGTTGGGAGAAATCTGAAACACAGATGACCTACACTCTGTACAGTCCCTGAATGCAGCGTACCAGAGAAGATGCTGTCATCTTGCAATATGCACAATCTCTTCCGTTTCACCTGTGGACGCCAGGAGGTTCTTCAGAAGAGTCACTGTTGTCTTGTCGCCTCACTCATTAGTTCCTAGACTTACACGTGTCATACTCCATTTCCTAATGATGGATTTAACTAGTCAGTAGGAAATTCAGTGACTTGTTCTTGTATTGTTCTTATATTGGTGCATAATGCACCAATGGACAGTTTTGCAGGTGAGTGGGAGTTGAAGGAATATCACAAACTAATCTGCTACTTTGCTTGAAATTGTCAGGTTCATTTTGCAAAACATAATTTTCCATGTTTTCTGTAAAGTTGAGTCCTGATTCCTCCGAGTGGAGGTGAACACAAACTTTCTCCGTGTGATTTCTGCAGAAACACTTTTCTAATTTCACTGATGATCGAGGCTTTGCTCCATTTTTCACATTTTCTTTTTGAAGCTGAACAAAGACTCGATTATCAGTGAGCGTCTGAGTCTGATTAAAACTTTCATTTCTGTTATCTGTGTTCTCTCTAAAGCTTGTATTGTCAGATTTTTTTAGTGTTCCCTGGATGTCATCACCTTCCGTTCCCTTTCTTTCTCTTTTTCAATTTTTTTCCTTTTTCTCTTCTGATTCATGTTTATTTTCCTTTTTCTCACATTACTTCTTCTTCTTCAGATCCCTCATGTGAAGATCGGTCCAGAGGAAACTCCCAAGCTGCCGTACCTTCGCTTCGCCTCAGTAACCCTCTACCCAAGTAACGAGGACATGAGTCTTGCCATTGGCTCCATCTTACGCTCGTTCGGCTACCCGACGGCCAGCCTCATCTGTGCTAAAGCAGAGTGTGAGTCTTTCCCCTATCTTCATTTTTGTTTCTCTGGTCAGTGGATACAGTGCCACTTTGTCCACATCTAAGGAGGAAAAGTCTGGTTAGTTCTGGTAGACCCTAGATTTGTCTCATGTTTTTAAAAACTGCACAGTAAGTCCACTTGGTTAAGGTTGGGACTAGATCATGGCCACAGCGAGAAGAAACTAAATTGCACTGTGAGATAAAGATTCATGATCACTAAATATGGAATCTTAATGTTTTTAATAACCATGACTTTCCCGTTAATCCATCATCGGTCCAAAACTTCTACTCGAACACACGAGTCCATGGCAGATATTTAGTGAGTTCATTCATGCTCACCAGAGGAAGAATGATTTCCATTTGAACAGAGTGCTTCTCTTTTATTACAGCTTTCTTTCAAATAAAGCTAAACAATACATTTCCTTTCTTTTTTCAGTCCTACAAAAATAAACAAATATATAAATCCTTTGATATTAATGTCTCTTGTGAGTGGAGGTGAACACACACTCTGTGATTTCTGCATGAAACACTTTTCTAATTTCACTGATGATCAGCTTTTTAGGAGTACAGCTTGAATACAATCAAGAAATGGTGAAGAAGATGCCAACAGGGCCTTAAACAAGTGTTTACTCAGCTGTTTATGTTGTCAGCCTATCAGCTGGTCATCCCAGTTCCACATTCAGCCTGTCAGTTTGAGCACCGGCAGAATTCTCAGACTAGATTACAGTCCCTCTGATGAACTGGATTATTGATAGTCCATGGTGTAAAGATGCTTTGATTTATTCCTCACTAATCTAGTTTACTCTGCTCATGTTCTACTTTCTCTTCCTCTTTCCCTCATCCTCTCCTTGCCCTTCCTTTCATCCTCGGCTCTTCCTTCATCGATCTCTCCTGTTTTTCCACCCGACTGGGCTGCCCCGACTCACTCCTCTGCTGTCACTGCAGACTCTCAGTCTTTAGCTGCATCCTCTGCTGTTAATGGCTGTGTTTAACGGGCCTGTATTGTTGTCGTGAATGGTGCTGACGGCCAGTTAAACCCAGCAGGCCCATGATGAAAGCTTTATGGCAGCGATTAGAAGAGACACGCCTGCTGCTTCTGTCAGGGACGGACGAAGAAACGGGACAAAGGCCGACTGACTCTGAATGTTAAAACTAAGATGATGCAAGAAGATTAGTCTTTTCTAAAAGTTAACCAGGAAATATTTTAATGATAAAACTTTCCTATGTTTCCTCAATTTAATACTTGTGCTTTAAATTATAACTAGTTTATTATAATGTGCTATCAACTAATTAACAAATAGAATCTCATTCCTGTCAGACTTAAGACATCAGCAACATCAAAAAGCAGTCAGTGACCAACTAGGTAAGAAAAAAGGACAGAATCTGATTATATGTGAATAATTTCTGGCACAGAGAATTTCTCTGAACTGTCACAATAATTAGATATTTCTTTCCCCACTGAGCACTTACTTAGATCTGCTACACATGGTTGTTTTTAATTATTGATTCTTCTTCCAATATGACCATCACCAGTTCCCAGAGGCCTGTGTAACATGAATTACTGTAAATTATTTGTCCAAACAACATAAACAAAGTTTACATGATGTAAAACTGAGCAAATTCTTATACTTGAAGAACTGGAACCACAGATTGTTTTTGCTTGAAAACTTAATTATTCCAATAGATGAACTACTGTAATTATTATGGTTGATTTAAATTTTAAATTTCAGCACAACCATTTGTCATGTATCTTAAGAGTCAACAGTAGTAATTAAATGTACATTAACAGTATCTCTATATTTAGATATGATAAATAGCAGAACATGTAGAGTTTGAGCCAATGAAAAACACTAAATATGTTCAAAGATGTATCATCATCACCAAGTTTATTCTCTCCGGGGAAATGGATGGACTTTGAGCTTAATCACCCTCATCCCTGTCTGTTTATTGTCTCTTTCAGGCCTGAAAGTTTTTAGAGCAGCAAAAGTTATTTTTCTTTCTAATGAGTCCCATCAATTTCTGCAACCCTTTTACAAGTCAAAGCAATAACTTTACAAGTAAACAAGCTAAACACTCCAGCGAGCATCATTTATAGACAGCTCCTCAGACATTTTAACTCCCTCTTATTGCAGATGGAACCCAACCATAACTCCTTGCATGGGAAGAGCTGACATGTTCATTGACGTGGTTAAAAAGATGTGTTACTCACACTTGCCCGTCCTTTAGGCCTGCTGCGACTGGAGGAGCTGGTCCGTCGCTTCCTCATCTCTAGGGAGACGCTGTCAGTTCGGATGCTGGATGACAGTCTGAACCCCACCCCTCTGCTGAAGGAGATTCGAGATGACAAAGTGGCCACCATCATCATCGATGCCAATGCCTCCATCTCCTACCACATCCTCAGAAAGGTCAGAGTGATCAGAGGTTTAATCATTTATTGAGTAACTTATGAAGGTGTGCACAATATAAATAAAACATTAAAAGTGAGAACAGCCCTGTCCCAGTCTTTGTGTGTTTCCTCATCTGTGGCGGTTGCAGAGAACAGAACCTTCTGCAGCACCTTTGTTTTCTGCCCAAACCAAATCTACCAGCTTAGTTGTAATTTTATTCTCTGCTGAGAAACCTTGTCGGACTGAGAGGTTTAGAATACGAAATAAAGCCGCTCAGTAACTCTATTGTGTTTGTATTTTTGCCTGTAAAGCTGAGGTTCTACAGGCAGATTGAAGCTCCCCTTAACCTAACGGTGAAGCTTACTTTGTGTGGAAGATTAATGGATGAATAAAAGGGGCACTCTGCAGGCTCTTTACTGTGAGGTTGCCAATTCAAAGCCCAGACTGACTGTGAACATTTGTTCTGTGAGTGTTGCTCACAGTGAAGGTATGATCTTTTCTAAAGCCTCTAAATGTGTTAATTGACAAACAGTGAAAGACGGTGAAAAAGTCACTGAACTGAAGATATTGGGATGGATTCAAATCTTATAAAATGATAAGTGAAGCTTTCTTTTTGTAAGAGACTCCGGATGAAAGTGGGCTTTTAGCCAACTCTGGCACGTCATAGATGTTCATAGATGTTTTAATCACAATGCAAAACAATGATCACAATCAGGCACTAAAAGAAGTGTATCAGCGAGGGACCGAGACTACTGTTCAACCCTGACACATGAACAACAATCAGTCACGAAGCTGCAGGCTATCTATTAGGCACGTGTTGCCACACGATCTGTCATGTACTGAAAGTGTCAAGGGCAGCGAGTCTGTATGAGAGCTGGTATCAGCAGCAGCTGAGTCAAGTCAGGTCGACTCAGGTTTGTTGGGTTTATAGTATTTAACAGTCTGAGCAGTGAGCACATACTGTGCAACTAAGCTAAGCCTCGGGGGAAAAGTGTGTATCAGTCATTTACCACCTGTTCTGCTTAAAACTAAACTTTGTCACTCGGTACTCGAGTGAGTTTGCCACGCTGTTTAAAGAGGTAATGTTTTCATTTATATGCTGGCATTTAGTGAGGTCATGTATAAAGGCTGAGCAGGTGCCAGAAGTGTGTCGACAAAAGGATCATGAGGACTTTGAAAAAAGGTCCTTGTGATGCTTAATCGGCGTTATATTGTGTTGTGTTATGATTCTGATTTGGAAACCATGAAAAATACTGTACGTGTTTAACAAGTCCCCTTGAAGTAAATAAAATAATGAGTAAAATACAAGGATGTAACTAGATGAATGGTGCAGCTGAGTTCCAATCGAAAGAGATGAAATGACTTTTACTGTGAAGCAGCGAGTTAAATAAATGACAAAACAGCTCATTTGTAGACCGTGAGTTAAAACAGTAAGGACTAAAGGTTTGTGTGGAATACTTGGAATGAGTCCAACCGAACAAAGTCCTAGTAGCAGTACTAGGAGTGCAGATGGAGATCTTTGTCAAGAGAAGACGATGGTACCTGAGGATCCCACCTTGTCTCTGAGGTGTGCTTCTTATGTCCAACTTGATTGAACAGGAGTGACAGGCTTTCATTGGGAGTTGTGCCACTACATGGTGTGACAAGGTTTGTGGCTTTTAGGATCAAAGGTAGCAGGTCCTGGTCCAGATGAGTGTTTCATCTCGTTGCTCAGTGTTTTATTGCACTGGTGAAAATGCTGTGGCTGCTCCCAGAGTGGCATCCTTACTGTGGTTGTTCAGCAGATCTTTGGAAACTTGAAGATGTCTTTTCTCTCTAGTATGATTCGCTGCCAGACAGAAGCAATTTCTGCAAGAAAAACTGTGGACTGACAGGTTAGTATTTGTTCAGACAAAATCATAGTAATGCTGCAGTACAACAGGTCCAGTGGAGACCTGGCCGCAGTCCCAGAGACGAACAACCTGCAGTGTTACTGCTCACTATCGGCAGGGCCTTTTTGAATTTACAGGTGAAAGATGTGCAGATGTCTGGGTTGAACCTCAGCTAAGTTCATGATTTTAATTTAGACACGTATAGAAAACCCAGACTGAGCCTGATCTGGACATCTTTTCACCAGCAAATGGTCCAATTAGAACATACTTAGCGATTATTCTACCTCTCATAATTACCTTCCTAAACTTTTCAGTGCAGCTTTTCATCTCTGACAGGTCTCGTACTTGTATTCAGAGACATAACCACTGTTCCGATGTCATTTCATGTTATTAAAGAAGTAGGAACAGCTCCGACTCAGACTGTCAGGGTGAAACATAATTGTCTCCAACATGACACTGTGCAGGGTGGAAATATAGAAGTTTTTTTATAAACTGTGACTCATGTTCATGCTCACAGCACTGACACTTTTCTCCCTCCTCTGCTCTTTTGGTGGCCTGCAGGCGAACGAGCTGGGGATGATGTCAGCCTTCTACAAGTACATCCTCACCACCATGGTAAGAGCTTCACACCTCGTCCTTACATCTATCAGGAAGCACTCAGCTAGATTCTACAAACCCCTCCTCACACACTCATGTTCCATTAAAATCCACTTCTTTTCTTCTCGATCTATTCATCCTCATAAAGATGATAATCCTTGTCTTTTGTACCTTTTGTACAAAAGACATTTAATGGTCCTTTCCTTTCTGTCATTTCCTTTTTTCCCCTTTTCTTGTCTCTTAAATTTCATTTTTGCTTCCTCTCTTCTCCTAATACTTTATTTCTCTTCCTCTTTCCTTCTGTCTTCCTCTGTTTAGCATCTCTCCCATCGCTCCTCATTTAATTTGATTTCTTTCTCTAATTCTACTGTACACTTGTTACCTCATTTCTCTCATTTCCATCCATTCCCACTTCCCGATCTTCTCTCCACATCTCACCTTCTTCCCTTTTCCTTTCTGCTTCTCTCACCTCATCCTTTTATTTCACTCTTCCTTTTTTGTTTTGTCTTTCTTTGAATCCTAACAACGACCACTTCCTGCCATATTTCAGCTCATTATTCTCTCACATACTCTTCTTTTCTCATCTTCTCTTCTTACCATCAGCAGTTGTTCTTTTTCATTTTACAATAAACTAAATCTTCTCTGTCAGCTTCTTCCTTTTGTCACCACATTCTTTATTTTTATACTAAACATTATTTTTCCCTCGTTATGTTTTCAGGTCACATGCTAAAACTAAATTCTCCAGGTCTCATGGTCTCATCCATTCTTTCCCTTCCTCTTTCCTCTCACCTCACCCTTGCCTTCATAAATCTCTTACCTGTATCAGCCCTGCTCTTGCTCTCCTTATTAAAGATGCATGCTGATCCTGCTGCCGTTTGTCATCATTATAATTTTGCTGTTCGGTGTCATGCCCTTGTGCGAAGAGACTTTGCTTGGATAATAACTCGTCTCGATCTCCGCCTCGTCTCTAAACACCGTGGTGTCACAGATTTTTACAGAGGGGTTCACAAGGGCACTCCAGCCAAACTCACATACCCAAGGGCACGTCCCCCCCACCAACCCCCAACAAACACACTTTCAACAGAAATGTAGATGCTAAGTAAAAGTAAACTTATTCCCTCACATCCAAACGTCCACTCTTACATATATAATGGAGTCTTTGACCTACCTTTAACTTTGTAAAGATGCTCCGCAGGTTTCACAAGACAGTAAATAATAATAAAAAATAAATAATAGTAAAACTGTTTTTCATGTGGTTATTTCTCATTTAACAGTAATACAGTATCATCAAAATGATGATCAAATGTCAAACTAAAAACCTGATTTTCACACAGGATACCCAAACAATGAAAGAAAACTTTATTTAATTAAGGCAGATTTTCATGATTTCAGCTCTGTGAGGTTTTTATGACTGTTCTCAATTAAGACATAAAAGATCTGATTTTAGTTGTGTTATTATTTTACATTATATCTATTAATACTCGCAGATGAAGATCTGATCACATTTTATTTCATATTTAATGCAGAAAACATGAAATTCCAAGGTTCACATACTTTTTCTTGCCACTGTATGTATAGACCAAGTCCTAAAATCGATCCTTGGGGAACCATCAAAGTTAATGTAGAAGTTTAGGGGAATCTGTCATGATGGCCCTAATTACTAAGACCTTTCTCCTTGAATAGTAAGATGAAAACAAGTTCATTGTTATGCCTCAGTATATTTTGAAAAAAAAAAAAAAACACCACAGCTGGAGCACGAGTCTAAGGCAAAAGTCTAAATTCCTTTGGAAATACCTGACTCCAAGCAGAAAAAGATGCTGTATGTAAATGGAAATAATAGGTAAAGAGTAAACGGTAATGTGTGTTTCCCTTCAGACAAAGACCAGAGACAGAAATGACCAAAGACTTTACAACTAAGATACTCGACTTCCAGTTTTCAAAAACCAGAATTCTCTACAATTTGAATGAAGTAATCATTGAGTCATAGCTAATGACCGCTAACCTTAAATTACCTCTGCAGATATATGATGTTCATGTTCTCCTCAATAGAGCACGAAGGACTTAAATCGTACTTAGTGCCTATTAAAATGAACACAAATCATTGAGTCATGTTCAAACTGTCACATATTTTCTTTAGAATCAACTCAAATGTCCTGATCTGCAGCTGAAAACCTGGTTCTTATTGAATGAAGGTCTTGTCTAAAGTGTGCTGCAGTCACAGCATCACTGGTGTCCTTGTGGGATGTGTCACAGTGCTTGGTCCCTCAGCAGAGCTGGCCCGCACGCCCCTACTCATCCAGCCAACAGCTCTTTGTCACGGCTGGCAGGCCCACGGTCTGACAGTGGACTTGGCTGTTGCAGAAATTGATTTTGCAACTGGCAACAGCAAGAACAACAATAACAGCAGCTGCAGCTTCCCGACAGGCCGGGACGTGGTTAAGTAAATAAGTGCCTGTGAGATTTGGCTAAAAAGAAATTAACCTCACACACACGTTAGTAGCTGCCAAGAAGCACTTCTATGGTCTGAATGTTCCCAGGATGTTTGACTAAATCTTTAGTTTTAGTTAGTTAGTTTTGAACGTAGATGGACGTGAGTTTTTTTACGTTCTACTGACTCAGTTCCTGCAGCCTGGAAAGACTCTGTGATAAATAAATATGTTTTTTACCCCACAAGAGGTCCCATCAAATAATAATGATGACAGTCCATCCATTCAAGGCTGCGTTCCAGACCAACAACTACTGGCCAGGTATCGTTCTCACTTAGATTTTAACAACAAAACAATCAATAACAAACAAAGCAACAAAATCAATACAAGTACAAAAAGTTCTCAAAGACAAAAAAGAGACACAACTGTAGAAACCATGGATGCAAAAAGAAAAATAGTGTTGGATTTCTGTAAAATCAGTTGTAAATATTCACTCCATTAGTGGTGGACATCTTACTTTAGGTCATTTCTACTTGAATTTTCAGTTTACAACAAAATGCATAATAGAAACTGGTTTCTATCTAGAGGATGAATTCTTTCCAACACACCATGAGTTATTATTTTGTCGCTGTTGTTAGGACAAGATGTCAGCTATGCACCCAACCTTGGGCTGTGACCAACAAACCACCGGTCAGCCATCGACCAGTGTCTGTGTGTTGAGGGTTTGTAGTTGGCCTAGTTTTTACAGTGTAAGCACACGCCCATCAACAGACCTGTTGGTTAAATAAACCACTCTGATTGGCTGTTCAGTTTAGAAAATGACTGCATGAGAGAAGATATACTTATCAGCCTTATTCTCAATTAGAAGTAGCCACACACCATCTGAGTGAGTGTGCTGTAATAATAGTGAGCTAATGCTGCCAAGTGCTGTTTCGTTGCCGGTCTCAGGTCTTCTTCTGCTCTCTGTTTTTAAATGACAAATACTGACTACTGCCAACTGCTGCTATAGACAATATAAAAAAAGGTTTACTGCCTCTTTTTGGCTCCAATAACAGAAACATGAGGCAACAGTTGGTCTAAGTCACCTCTAGTCTTTTGATGCTGGCTTGGTGTGTCATGGCCATTAGTCATAATCTAAAGGATTTAACAGCCTGCTCTTAGTGTTTGGTTAAAAAAAGAGCAGATTTTAAAAGAACACATTCGGTGGAGGATAAATAAGCACAGTTTCAGCTGGAGAGGAGATCCAAGGTGAAATGAACAAGGTGAAGTGTTTGATGAGTCAGCCGTCCTTCCTCTCGCTATCTGAACGTTGTAGTATCTGTTCTAAACACCAACCTGCCTCCATTCTTTACTCTTCACAGCTCAAGTTAAATGTTTCATTGTCAGCATTTGCAGAGGAAACACAAACCTCCCTCTAAGGGCCGAGCAACAGTTTGATTCTGGTTTGTTTCAGCAGCAAAACTCAGCATGACACCAACTCACCTTCAAGGACTATTTGAAGTCCTTTGAAATTCCCCAGCATTTGATGTCCATATTTTTTTTTTCAAACCCCAATACAAGGCTCTGAATTGAAAATTGAACTTGACGTTATTGTCTTCCTCTTTCTTCTGCTTTTCTTTCATCCTCCTCTTGTTTCAGGATTGTCTTGCCGCTGTGATCTTAAAAGCTCATTTCTTCTGCATCTCACAGCTGCTGCTGCTTTTTCAACAAATTGTAAACATGTTGTTCTAAGAAGAAAGATGTAACCTTATTTACCTGTCTTCCCTTCATCTCCCTCCCACTCTCTCTCTCTCTCTCCATCGTTCTCTCTCAAGGATTTCCCTCTACTTCGACTGGACGACGTGGTGGACGATCAGTCCAACATTGTTGGCTTTTCCATGCTGAACAGCAGCCATCCTTTCTACCTGGAGTTCATCAGGAGCCTCAACCTGTCCTGGAGGGAGGGCTGTGATATCAGCCCATATCCTGGACCAGCGGTGAGACACACAGTGACAAACACATTGATGGGAAGAAAACCTCAGTTCTGTTCAATCTCTCTGTATGAAAAAGATTTTGTAGTATTAATGTTTGTTTTTAAAGCTAATTACACATTGAAGTCAAGTTCAGACAACAGCATCTGCTCTTATTAAAGTCAGAAATGCACTTAACAGCTGGAAGGCTCAGTGAAGCATGTATTATCCTGAATAAATGCCAACAAGAGACTTCAAGTTGGACCGAAGTACAGCTTTTGTGTGCAGAAAAACCTCTACTGTGTATTAGTTTGAGTCAGATTTACAGACTCTTCAGTGCTTCATGCATTTTAATATAGATTATTCAGTAGCTTTCACCATCTCGACATCCCACCTCCCTAACATTCAGGGGTCAGTAGCAACGCCCTGACAGCCACAAATCACACACATGATCCTGGAAACTGGACAATTCTGCCATGTCCCCAGTAGACCAAGCCTGAGCAGCCTGTCATTGACTGGGAGACATTCAGGAACTATACAGAGCGTAGCATTGTCGGCAGTGCTCAGAGCCCAGTGGTCAATGATTCTGTCTGATACCATCAACACCCCCTGGAAGTCTGTCCTGGAAGATATTTATTCACTCTTTTTTCAGTAGCTCTTGCTGATAGCAACACAAAAGATATCCCACACGTCTTGATGATGTTATGTTAGTGCAGCTTGCAGGTTGTTGGCGTGCAGGCTGCATGTTTTCACAGCTTGTCTCAGCAGTTTTGTTGCTGCTTCTTGTATAATTCTCAATGGATTAAAGATAAATTAATTAATTTAATTTACTTCTTCAGAGAATGTCAGATAAAAGTAATGAAAGACCAAATGTCACTGGTAAAAGCATCAAGTCTGCTCCTGAGAAGCTCACTTCTACCTTCTGGTCCACGGTGGGCTACTTGGGGTTTGGTGACTTGCCCAAGGACACTTGAACATATAACAGGAGGAGCCAGGAATCAAATCACAAACCCCAAAGTATCTCTCTACATCCTGTTCCACAACGGTGAAATGCTTCTTATTAACAGTGGAACCACTGGTAAACAAATAAATCAACAGCTGAACAACTGGTTTTACTGTCTGGTTACATAGTCACTGAATAAAACTTGACATTAACACATTAGTTATCCACTTATCTGTCATCCAGATCATCCTTCAGGTTTCCAAGACATTGTACATGTACATTTAAATAAAACATTAAAGTGCATCAAGTCTGCTCCAGAGAAACTCTGCAGGTTCAGCTGTAGTTGGAGCTTTGCCTTATTTCTTGCCTTTAATCTTCAATGATCTCTGTGCTTCTCTCCTCTGTAATGAATAGACCCATCAGGACAAATCAATCTCTTCAGGGCTGTTTGTCTCATTTGCACCTCTGATATCCACAGAGTAATAACACCTGAGCAGACTGCTTTAATAAAGATAATAGTAAGAGCTGGCCTCCGTCACTGAAGATGCGATCATCACTGCAGATAATAAACATCCCATGAGGGTTTATTATGCGGAGCTTCTTGCTTGAGCCTTGAAGGAATTGAAAAAAAACAATAAATATGGTTGTTTACCTTATTATGGAATTCACGATTGTGATGATTATTGTCTTTATTTGCACATAATCAATGTGCAAATAAATATCCCTGCAGTATCCCTGCAGTTTTCAAGATCTCTGGGTTTATTATACTGAATCATCATAACAGTAAAACTAAGTACAGTGAGTAAGTGAAAGGAGGTTTTCCTCTCTGCTGTCTCCTGGTGCTGCTCAAGTAGGGTTGTTGGGTTTTCTAGATAATTCTGTATGCAGTTATATTTTGTGAAGTGCCTTGAGATGACGTCTGTTGGGATTTGAAGCTATATAAATAAAATTCAATTGAATTTTTATATAATTCTTGTTGGAGAGGCTGTGAAAGTCTGGTCCATTGGTCCAAGTCTGATCCAAACCTTTCTGATTTAACAGATCAAGAGACCATACAGAACAAAGAAAAACTATTATTTATGATAAAATTCACATGAATCAAGGCGTCAACTCCCACTACCCACTCCCCCTGAGTGACATGAGTCATAATAACGTAAAGCACGAACACCTCCACACACCAGCAAACAAACATTAAACATATGATTTTATTGAAAAGCTATTTTAAACTTCATATAAACAAATTTTGAAAAGAGGAAATCCACCATTTAGCAGTTAGAAAACTATTACACTAACTTCCCCCCTTGGCAGACTGTCAGTGAATCCTGGTCTGATTATGTGCACATTTAACATTAATGCATTAAAATGTGACTCAGCATGGGGTCAGATTAGCACAGTGTTGGTGTTATTTTAATAATACGGACTTTGAATCAGGTTATTATTACACTGGTGCTGTATCAGCCCCACTGTGACTCAGTATTTACCCGGTGATATTAAGTCATTTTGTTCTCTAGACTCTCTAGAGAGAATAATCAGTGTTGGACGATGGTGCACAGTGAGTTCTGAGGTGTTTTACAGTAAACAACACACACATTAGAGTATATGCGATGTTTTTTAACGCCCCTGTTATCTGGATTCATTTTTAACAACACTACTATGTATGTATTAAAGTCAGTATGTATGAGGCAGAAACAGCTTCAGGAAGCGCGATGAGAGCTGGCAGGTACTTCTCACTCTTTCTGCCTCGATCTTGCCTCTTCTATCTTTGTCTCTTCAAACTGTAATTAGTTATCATCATCCAGCCCTGAAACTGTCGACTTGGAGACAACTCCAATCACACTCAGTCATATATCCATCTTTTTTATCAGCTGTCGACAGGCTGTGCAGCTCTGCCTTTATACAATTTGTCCGATTCCCTCAGAGTGTCAGTTTGACTGACAACTGACCAAGCAGACCAGAACGTCAGGCTGTGATAGGATCACTGAGCCGTATGAGCCGCGCACTGAACGCAGCTGATAGCAGGAATGATTCAGTTTTCCTTCCTCTGTTATCATTCCCCGACATTCTTGCCTGTAGAAGCACCAATAAACACATTTTTCTATTGTCTGTGTAGGACTCAGTGTCTGCATGGATAATATACAATCAAATGACAGCAAACTGTCACCGTGTCTGCAGCTCTACAGAGCTTCTTAACCTGTTTTAGTTCTCAGATATACAAACACATAGACTGGCTGAGACTCGAGACACCAACAGTCCAACATTAGATTTAATCCTGTAGCAGCTCTGAGTCTGCGAGATGTGGGAATAGTGAGCTGCTTGCTAAAATCTTGAAGAATGTTTTAATGAATGTTTTTCTGTCAAAATGCAACTCATTCTACTTTAAAGAAGTTCAAATCATGCATATGGCTCAGTCTAATCTCTAAATCTACTAAATGAAACAGAATCTAACTTGAGGTTGACTTGAGGACATATTCACTCACCTTTGATGTTATTGTCGGTGAATGAATGAAGGGAAGTATAAACTATTGAATAGTTTTCATTATGTAGCCAGTCTCTCAAGGTAACTGCATTCAACTGAATTCTCTCTCAAATGTAAGTGCAACAGTTATTCTCTGGTTTAATTAAAAACTGAGGACTTGAAAACACTGCTGGTCTATTTAACATTGTGAAGTATTAAATCTGGAAATGTACCATAGAGTAGAAATGATCTTTTTAAATCAACTGCTTCCTCAGATTAACACACACACACAATAAAACACACATGTTTTTGACTATTATTGGTTTCGTTCTCCAGCTGTCGTCGGCCCTGATGTTCGATGCAGTTCATGTGGTGGTGAGTGCCGTGCGGGAGCTGAATCGCAGTCAAGAGATCGGAGTGAAGCCGCTGAGCTGCACCTCCCCACTCATCTGGCAGCATGGAACCAGCCTCATGAACTACCTACGCATGGTACACATACACACCACCTTTCCCATTGATGCATAAAGAAAGCTGAATGCAGTGTGGCGTTTCATTTTCTTTGACTTACGTGCACTGGATAAGCAGCCCACTGTCCAGGTCTATCTGATTCCATCCCTACAGTTGGATGATAGAGATGGTTATCAGTTTTATCTGTGTGTGTCGAGTAGCTGTGTGGGAGTCTAGACCCAGCTTATCCTGAAATCATGCTACTTAAAAAATACCTCTGTTTACCTGTAATTTAGTGGGTGTGTGATTATAAATGATTTATCATAGGAGCAAAGGAAGTAGAAGCTGGTTTCTTTAAACTAAGACTGTCATCTTTCTGAAACATCAATTAACTAATCTTTAAACCTAAACCTAAGTAAAACTAAGCAAAATGACTAAGAAGATACTGAAAAGCAAAGCTGTCCTGCTCAAATCTGTTTGAAAGGAAGTGCTGCACAATACATTTTACAGTTTCCATTTGAGGACAGATCAGAGCTGAAGTAGCGTTGATGTTGCTGCTGGACAGAAAGAGAAAGAGGAGATTTCATTGTGTCTCAGTGTGTTTCTCTGGTATCTTTTCCTTTTTCCCTACTTGGCTCCTCTTTCATTTCCTTTGTCATTTATTACTGTCCTGTTCTGTCTGTTTCTGTCTTTCTGCCACTTCTTATTTTTGCCTTCCACTGACGATGCCCCTCTCTCCCCTTGCATATTGTTTTTGTTGCTCTCAGTGCATCACTTCATCATCTCGCTACTGTTTTTGGCAGCAACCAGAGACCTCTCTCACTCTCTATCTCTCTCTGTCTCTCTTGCCACAGAGTTTCTGAGATGTAATTCATCTCGAGTCATACGTACACACACACACACACACACACACACACGTTTATACTGTACGTGCACACAATAACACATGAGCTCAGGCACAAAATGCATGCTTGACTGCACATGTATCACACAGATCTCACAGTTATTTCCACATTGCTGCAAACACATACACAAAGCACCAGAGGCTCTGTCACTGATCTGATGAACTGTCTGTTTGCTTCTTTGTATGCTTCTAATACGAATCTAGTTTGTCCCTATTCGTAGTTCCTGCTCCTTAAAAATTGTATTATAAACCAATAAATGTCTCTTTCTTTGTGTGCAACACTATGAAGATTCCTCATATATTACTGTGGTTTGTGTGGTAATGGATAAAACAGGAATCAGTCAGAAACCTACCACTGTTAGTCAGTGGCAACAGTTTTCTGATCTAGGGTCGTCAGTAGTCCAATAACCAACTGGACACATTAAAATCCAAGAAAATAATATTCCACAACTTGGTCTCAGCTTTGATAAATGACACTTTTCTTCCTTTGGATTCTGTGAGAATTTGCACAGGATGACTTGACTTGTGAATATAAGCAAATGTGGAGTTTGATGCCTTGAAGACACTCGAAAACTCGAACGTTTGGGCAAAAAACATGTTAACCACTGTTACAGCACATTTCCTTTAATCATACTTTTTCATTATTATGAAGTGAGCACACTAATTGTTTTACAAGTGAAAGATTTTCCTTTCTTTCTTGGTTACGAGACTTCAGCTGCTCAACAATCCGTGGTTACCTTTTGTCTTACTCTTCATGATGTTTCATACATTTTCACTGGGAGACAGATCTGGACTGCAGGCAGCCAGTCAAGCAAACACTGTCTACGTAGCCACACTGTTGTAGCACTTGCAGAATGAGGTCTGGCATTGCCTGCAGAATTATCCACTAATTCCCTGTGAAAAGACTTTGCTTTGATTGATCTCTCTAAAATGTAAAAAATAGACTGACTCTGAGGCTGACTCTGTATCAATAGTACTTTCACATATCTGCAACTCACCCGTGCTGTGGGCACCAGCGTACCCCCAAACCACCACAGATGATGGCTGATGACAGTCTGGATGATTGTCTTTGGTTTTCAAACCCCTTGTTTGGCCACAGACGCCGTTGCCACTGTCTGTGATGAGGATGGGCCCAGAGAACTTGATGGTGTTTCTGAAAGGATTTGATGTATGACTCCCTCCTTATAGAGTTTCAGATTACTTTTCTGTATGCAGCAGTGAACTGTGTTAAGTGGCAATGTTTTTCCAAAACACTCCTGAGCCTATGGATATATTAATCATAGAAACAATGGATTCTGCCCTTGGCCTTTTACACGCTGAGATTTCCCCAGAGTTCCTGAATCTTTTCACAACATCATGTACTGTAGATGGTGAAAAACCTCTGAATTTGCTGATCTGGCTGCAAAAAATATTCTCTTTGAACTGAAAAAAGTGTTGAGACACAACACATCTTTGCCTGCAAAGACTGAGCCTTTGGTGGATACTCTTTTAGTATCCAATGCTCAAGGTAACCCGCTCATATTGAGTAATCCAGAATGGTGTTAAATGAGCATTATTTTGCTTCTTATTTTGTCCCAACGTTCATGTGTTTTGCAAGCATCAAATTCTACTAGTAGGTAGTAAACGTTACTGTACTTTACTGAAGACACTTAAAATCTTGTTAGTTGTACTTTTGTCAGCTAAATAAAGTTTCAGGCAAATTGACAGATCAGAAATTTTATTTTTATTGCATTTTAGAAATGCTGTGATGCACAAATGTGTCCTGTTAATCAGGAATCTTGAAAGTAGAGTAGAGTAGAGTCTATGAGACAGTAAATGAAGAACTGAGTTAATCTAACTTTATACGAGGCAACTTGCTCGTCATCTAATAACTATTTTGATCTCTCTGTTTATCTCTTCAGGTGGAGTACGATGGTCTGACGGGTCACATTGAGTTCAACAGCAAAGGCCAGAGGACCAATTACACCCTGAAGATCCTGGAGAAACACCCTGCAGGCCATAAAGAGGTCAGAGGTCAAATGGGCTCAAGTTGGAGACAGATAGGTGAAAGGTTGAGATAGAATTCAGCTGCATGTAGCCTTGTGATTGTTTTGCACATGAGCTAAAATTAAAGAAAGCGTTCCTCTATAGTGAATTGTTGAGTTCATTCATTATCACTGAACTTGGACAGATGAAATGTTCAACTAGCTGCTGGTAATAGCACCAGTGTGTGTAGTTCTCCCCATTTGGCCAATAAAATCAATACAAACACACTTTGTCCATGAGGGCTGATTGTTTATGACCTCAGATGAACATTAAAAGGTCACATATTAACTAAGGTCAGCCCAGGCTGAAACGGTCTCTCAGTCCAGAGTTAATTGGACTGTAAAAAGGAATCCAGTGGACTCTCACTCGATTTACATGGTGACTTCAACACAAGGAACAGGTTGGTTGACTGGTTTTGGCTTTAATACGTTAAATATAACATGTTTCTGCTAAAGAAATGCAAGATTTGTTTGGTGAACAAATCTAAAAGGTAAAAAGACCGTCAGGAAACAGGGTAGATGATTTAAGTGAGTGGTGGTTAGGAGCCCAGTAGTTTAACAGCTAACAAACACAAAAACAACAACAAAGAAGGGAGGCAGGTGGGGTCATGAGGTCAAGGAATGAGATGGAGGTGGTGTTAGGTCAGCAGATGGATGTTTTCATCCTGGGTTTTGTATTTATGACCATATGACGTCTGATGAACGAGCCAGGAGACACAAGATCCTCCCTCATTGATTTTACCATCGATTCTGCAGGGAGGATTATTCTGCCTCTACCTATCTGTCTCACTGCCTCTGTTTCTGTCATAACATGTTTTTTCTTTATTCTTTTTATCTGTTGGTCTTTGTTATCACTTTTTTTCTGATTTTTCTTTTTCTATTATTTATTTCTTTAGCACAGCATTTCTTTGCTGTCCATGTCCATCCGTTCTGTCAAGAACATTTTTAGTTTGGTTTAAAATCATTGAGAGTTTGTTCAATCAGACACAGACACAAGTTGAGTCTTCCTACTTCCTGGGGTTTCATCTCAACTCAACTTATGCAACAAGTGAATGCTTTTACGAGCCCAATGCTTTTATATTAAATGTTCATAGTTTTGTTGTGTTATTACGTCTTTAGGCTTCTCTTATGAACTCTAATCATCAGGACATTGTTTATTCTGGTCTCTGTCTGTCTTGAAGATGAGTTCCTGGCACTGAAGTTCAGAACAATTTGAATGTTTCTTGTATGAGGTTATCTTTCAAAGTTTATTCATCAAATTTGAAAACAGTGAAAAAAATAATTTAGAAGCTTTTTTGGAATTTGTCCCCGTTACAACAGTCTCTTGAATCCTATGATTCATCCTTCAGTGTGGTGAGATTGAAGACTAAGCTCAACATTTGACTGGAGATGCCAGCCTCCTCTGTGAAGCCTTGTCCACACTAGAACCTGACATGGTAACATCTGTGGCCTTTTCCTTTTTCATCTCCTAACGCTTACTTTTCTTCCTCCTGGGTGGACAGATTGGCATTTGGTACTCCAACAACACATTGGCCATGAACTCCACTTCTCTGGACCTCAATGCTTCAGAGACTCTGGCTAACAAGACGCTCATTGTCACCACAATACTGGTAAAACAAAGAATCTGTACCAAAAGTAGATGAGATTTTTCCATTTGTCGTCCTTTGAAGCAATTTCTCTTCATTGTCACTTTTATTGTCATAGGAAAACCCATACGTGATGCGAAAGTCCAACTACCAGGACTTCCAGGGTAACGACCAGTACGAGGGTTTCTGCGTGGACATGCTACAGGAGCTGGCCGACATCTTGAAGTTCTCCTTTAAGATCAAACTGGTGGATGATGGTCTGTACGGGGCCCCGGAACCCAACGGCAGCTGGACCGGCATGGTGGGAGAGCTCATCAACAGGGTGAGTGGACAAGGACGATGACAACACACTAATGAACTCTAAAGTTGAGCTTTGTTCTTGTTGATTGATTGCAGACTGAAGAATGAGTTACTGTTTGTCAGTTTGACTACTTAAAGAACTACATTATGTCATCAGAAAGCTTGCTGCAGACTTGATATTCTCAAATGATAGGTCTTAGTTGAACCAACAAGCCTACAACTCCTGCCTGCTTACAGATCAGGAAATATAAAAAATGAGGAGTTGACCACAATGATTCAGGACGTGGTTGAGCTGTGCATCGATTTCTTGTTTTTTTAATTTTCATCTGACAAAGTTGTGGACTAAATTAATCCTAATGTCCTCCTCCTCCTAATCAAGTCAGCTTGATCAAACAGCCATTTGAAGAAGTGAGGACTGGACAAAATGTGTTAACCAACCTCAACACGTCGTCCCATCCCATAAAAATCACTTTCAAAAAGTGTCCTCACATGTGTTTTTTGAAGTGTTCTTTGTTAACGACGACATCCTCACTATGAACCTTTAGAAAATATCCTCACTTTACAAATGTCTTTAATGTTGATAAATGTCATTCACAATGTCTTCGCTCATCTTTTGGAAAGATGTGTGGTCCCTTCAAACAAGTCCATCCTTAAAAAAACAATTTCAGTTCTAAAACTCAAAACGATCCAGAAGTGCAGGCATGAAAAATACAGGAGGGGGGGGACTGGACAAAACGTCTCGATTTTTCATGTCTCAAACTCAAATTGGTTCCCACTGAAACAGAGACACACACACACACACACACACACACACACACACACACACACTGCCAACACTTCTCCTTATCGTCTTTACTTTCTGTTGCCGCTTTGTCGCAGGCAGTTCTTTGCACAGCTTTAATTAGACTCAACTTGACTTAAAATGAGCCACTTTCCCTGAGAAAACAACTAAATTGGGCTTCAGCTGAGCCACTTAATACCTCCTCAGCATCTCTGTGTGTCTCTGCAGCACAGGGATGAGCAGCTTTCCAACGCTCCACCACTTGTATAATTGGCTGACTCTTGTGTTGCAGTTAAGGCGGCCATCACTGTCAACGACTCAGAGTCCCCGTCTCGCGCCCCTCACACCCACCCACCCCCGCTTGTTACCATAACTACTAGTCACAGAAGAGTGTTTGTGAGTCGTTCTGCTGCTGCAGCGTGTGAAATACTTTGTGTGCTCACACTTGAACTTCATGACTCCTGTGTCATAGATTTACTAATTTGCAAATTTACCAGATTAATGAGAAAAATGTCACCACACTATGTCCACATGTTGGTTAGACATGCAATTACCATTAGAATTTTGGAAATCTAAAGCCTGAAGTGATGGAGACACTTGAGATCTTCTCACATAATCTCAGACCTCTAGAGAAAGAAATACCTTTTCTACAATGTCACTAACCTTTAAAATGACTGGTATCAATTCAAGGTCGATCAAGGTTACCAGACAGTGTCAACATCTTGTACTGTGAAGGATAGCTTATATTATTTAAATTAAACTTTTTAAATTATTCGTTACTAGAAGTGTATAAAGTACAAACGTAATATTCAAGTAAAAGTGCAAGTACAGAAGAACGCTACACTACATCCAGATGTACTGAAGAACAGCCTCTAGGTTTAAAAACTAGGCCATTTAATTGGGTTCTTGCCTCTTCGAGGGAGTGGTGATGCACATACTGCAGAAACTGCACTGCTGTTTGTCACGTTGGTGACTCCTGCCTAATCCCACTAATAACACATGCACACACACACACACACAGTTACTACATAATGGTGATGAGAATGGTGATGGTGGCTGATGATTGTGTTTGTGTGTGTGTGTCAGAAAGAGGAAATAGGGAGCACAAGCAGGCCATTAAGAGGCTAATCAACTGTCTTTTTTCTTACTAATTATACAGAGTTGTTTCAATTACACTGCGGGATCCCTCTGCACAAACACACACACACACACACAGAGGCCAGCAGGTATTCACACACTTTCATCTGCAGCCAGAGACTCTATGCATTTTATGTAAATGTGTTAAAAAATAAAAACAGGCTTCATCTCTCTCTCCGTCTCCTTGTGTTGCTCCGTTACCTCGATCTATCCGTTTTCTGTAAACCGTCTCTTTCCACTCGCTGTTTCTCTCATTGGAAATTTCTGAGGTGGAAGCTCTTAAAACAACTGCTTGCTTTCAAAAACGCATGCACACACACTGGCTTTACACTCTACGAGGCCCAGGAGTCTGATGAAAGTGGATGAAATTCGTTTAACAAGTGTCTACTCGTTAATCAATTAAGTGTTAATTAAGGAGCAGAGAGGTGTCTGGGGTCCAGATAAACGCTCCTCTATGGATCCACTCTTATGTTTCCCTGTTGACTTTAACCTTAATGAGATTATCTTTCAACTTTAATTCCACTCTGCCCTGTTTACCCGGCAAGGTTAAACCTACACTCAAAAAACACTCAGCCATGAAGTTCAAAGAATCCTCTGTAGACCTCCACAATTCTGTGGTGAGGCACAGATCAGGACAAGGGCAAAAATCTTTTCTAAAGCTAAAAGTGGTCTGAGGAGCTGGAATTGTGAAAATGGTCAAATGGAAGTCCAGAACCACCAGGATTCTTCCTACAATTGGTAAAACAGGAAGGACTTTGGTCAGGGAGGTAGCCCAACCGGTTCTCTAACACAGCCTCGGAGGTCTTCTACAGAGATGGGAGAACCTAGCAGAGCCTGTTTCTGGGTATTAAGACTACGCAGCTCCACCTGGATCTCCTCATTGTTCCGGACGTCTTGTGCTTTGATGCAGTTTTGTTTTATTTTCTTTTTTAGGTTCTTTTCGTTGTCCAAACAAACTATACTCGTTCAGTCTTCTAATTGTACTGGACTTGACATTTAACCTACTCACTGAAACCCGTAGGGTCTGAGATGTAGATGCTGTTTATTTTATTTTTTTATTTTGTATTTGTCTTTGGTCTGAACTTAGGGTCAATGTGACGCCCACTCCTGAGAAATTGGCAACTGTTGTGAAGGCTTTTCACTGGTGAATAATCCCTCTCACTGTAGAACGTTGGACTCCAGGTTGTTTGAGAGATGGTTTTATAACCTTTTCCAAATTGATGTGCAGTAACAATTGATTTTCAAGACCATTGCTTATGTCTTTCCGATTGACATTGTGTTAAAGTAAGGGCATGCAGATTTGCCCTTTTCAGCATCAGAAAAATCAGATCTACCTCTCGGACTATACAACACAACCCTAACCCACGTCCTGGTCTACACTCCCTCTCGCTCACCGCGCTCTACAAGTGAACGACATCTTGTGGTCCTCTCACCTCAAAAGAGTCCAAACCTTTTCAGCTCAGTGGTTTCACAACCATAATAAATGAGTAAATAAATAAATCTTCCTACTATACCCCATGAATCTGAAAGTGCTCTTTCTAAAGCACCTTTAACGTCTGTCTCCTTGGTTTAGATATTTTGCTTTGCACCTGACTCATCTGAAAAAAACTTAAAGGTAAATGTAAATAAAAACACAGCCAAATGCTGCCAAAACCTCTACTTTAATAACTCTTATCTTTTACATATGAATGTATTGTGTGCATAGGGTCTGTAACTTAATGTTATGTGTAATTTATGGTAAAGGAATTACAAGAAGTCCCTTCAATACGAGGAGTAGAACCAGTATGAGCTCCATGATTTATCCACTCACCAGTAACAAAAGCTTTTATCTGGCAGGTTTAGTGTCATGTTGTCTCTTGGGAGCTGAACAATAACAATTCAGTGGTAACTTATAAAGCATCCAGTAGCAACCACACCCTTAACAATGACAATGAAAATCAATATTTCATTAAAAGTTCAAACATTGGGAACAAAGGTGCTGCTTTAATTGTGGCCTGGTTGGCAGAAAAAAAGAGTTCGGGACTATAATAAGAGATGTGTGTTTAATTGGAGTCACTGGTCATTTCAAACTGCCAAATTATCAGTCAGAAAAGACAATAATTGTCATCTGCATTAATGCTGCAGCAGAGACGCCATTAACCTTGAAAAGACAGCGGAACATCGTCATTTTTCACTTATTCTGGAGGTGGTCCAGGACAGAAGCACAGTTTGTTCAGAGAGGGAAACACTGCAGGAATAATAAACACTAAACCCAAATCAAAAAATACATTAATCAGTAATCCAGTCGTCCTTATAAAGTGATATCAGTGTCCAGAGTTCTTACACGATATCAGCATAACACAATAAAAGTAAAGGCTGTGAGATAGACTGGCAACGTGTCCTGGGTGTACCCCATCTTTGGTCCAACAACAGCTGGGCTCGGAGCCAGCACCCCGTGACCTCTAACTGAATAAGTGGTTTGGATAATGAATGGATGGATGGAAAAAGTAACGACGTTTGCTCTCTCTCTCTGCCCGTCTGTGTCTCTCTGTCTGTATTTAGAAAGCAGACCTGGCTGTGGCTGGCTTCACCATCACCTCAGAGAGAGAGAAGGTGATCGATTTCTCCAAACCCTTCATGACTCTGGGGATCAGCATCCTCTACCGAGTTCACCTGGTAAACTCAGCTTCATGGCTCCATTTTGCTTTTATTAAATTCCCTTTGTTATGTTTATTTAGCTTGTGTTGTATAATGTCTGCTATTGAGATTCATCTTTGAAAATAACCTGAGTGGTGCATCTTATGTTATGCTGACTTTTATTTGAGTGTGTGTGTGCATTTGACACCACTTTTAGAGAATAAGGCTGATAATATTATTATTTTCTTACTGTCAACAAAAACCATGTGCAGAACAAAACCAACAATGCTTTCTCTCTTCTAAATTCCCGTCTCCAGCTCTCTGAATTGCACTCATGAACATTTTCTCATGAATCTACCACACAATAGTTACTCCTTATAAAATATGACATGATATACTAACTTGAATGTGGTTGTTCAGTTTGCCACCTAGGTTTCACTTTGAGTCAGGGCAGTCCGAGCCTTGTTGAGTAGCTGCACAGTGGTTTCATTAGCTTAGCATGTTGCTACCCCTAGTTAATTTCCCTAGGAACAAAGCAAACATTGATTGGTGCACAGGATAAAAACTGTCTGATCATGCATGTCTGCTTCTAGGTATGAGTTTGTTACAATGCTGCAGAGTGTTTTCATTAGTTTTGTAGCAAACACATGAATTTGGACAAAGTTCCCACTTTATTTTTTGGTGTTCTATATGCTAAGTTGTGCCGATCTAGCTGTAGCCGTTAACATTATGCAGCTTTTGCAAGAGGTCTTCAGAAGAGGATTAATGAAATGTCCTGTACAGACTTTATCTAGCGTACATGCTGATATATACAGTAAATTCAATCAATGTATATGTATGCTTTTTTAATTTTCTTTCGAGTGAGAAGATGTCAGATCGAAGATGCTAATAAAAGATCCATTTATTTCTTAGTCCTGCCTAAAGAGTCGACACAGACTTTTACAAATTGAACAACAGAACGTTTGCACCTGTTGACATTTCTGTCTCTGGCTGGAGATTTGATGAATTTAGAGAGAAGACACTGCAGCCGCCTCCTCAGCTGCTGGAGGCAACAACAGTTCCCCTGCTCGGGTCACTCAGTCAAACTGCGAGTTTAGGACGAGGCCAGAGCAGATATTCTTAAGACCAGAGAGATCACGAGGGGGAGAGGAGCTGGAAGAGCAGATAAAAGCAGAGCTGAGGACGTAGATAGAGGGCATGTTTGTTCCTTCCTTTTTTATTTTGGTATGGAGTATGATTCAGCTGGAGGAAGGTGACAGGAGCTGTTGCTTAAAAAATCGGAGCCTCTGAGGGAGGATGGGCGACTCTGTCTCCCTGACTGGAATCTAAAACATCGAGTGACAGAGGCCTGCTCAGGTCGGAAGTGTGGGTGAAAATCAAGGTCAGCATGTGAGGAAAATATGTTTTCTGTGAATACTAAGAAGTCTGAAATGATCATGGATCATTTGTGTTTTTCACAACTACTGGAAAAATAGTGTTAGTTATTGCTGCCGGAATAAGTGTGAACACGTTTACTCCAGTGTGTAACACCGAGTGAAGGTGACGGACAAATATCAAGAATAAAAACATGAGAAAATGATGCAACACAAAACAATATCCCTGCAAGAAGCTTTGCGAAACTCGGAATATCATCGTTTGTCTGAGTGTAAAATCAGAACAGCTTCTCAAAAGGAAATCACAGAGGAGTTACCCAATCAGAGGCTGCAGATTTATCAGCACGTGTCCTGCTGCTTTCAAATGGCTGCAGGGATGTAATGAACTGAAGAGACGCTTACTGTGAGAATCAATCGCATTAATCTATACACCGATGTTCACATTCTGCTTTAATCACATGACACACTTCTATTTGATGCTGGTTTTAATACATCCAAAGGTTTAATCTTCATGATATTTGTTATCATCAAGCCTTCACAGAAGTGGGAGATATTTGTCAGGGGCTCTGTGATGTTTTCTCTTTTAGAAAGCTTTTTGTTGTCCACTACTAATCCAGTCTGTTGGTTAGTTTAATTGATCTGAGGTGGGAAGTCAAGCATGGACGTATTATTATAATCCAGCGCTGTTCTGGACTGGTGAATGAAAATCTGTTGCAAATGCAACACTGCTTCACACTGTGCAGAGATGTGCTGCCACCTAGCTGTTTAGCTAAAACCTGTAGAACTGGGCTGGACTGGGGTTAGACCACATTCTGACCACAAACAGACCACTTGGACCAGACGGACTTTTGAGAATCAATTATTTCAATACATTTTAATGCAGATATATTTAAAACATGACCAGCAATAATGACCAATAATAATAATTAGATAGAAATGGAGGCTTTAATAGTTTTAGTTTTCTTGTTACAGAACAAACAAACAAACAATTACTAGAAATGATTCACAACAAAACCCAAGAAACTGGTTTAATGAATTTCTGGAGAGGACGACTCACTTGAGCACATTAGTGAGGTGCTGGAAGCTGGTGCTCACGTTAACCAGCAGTAATAAAAGATGTTAAAGATGTTTAAGATGACCTTATGTGAGCAGACATGTCTTCTTGCTGGTAGTGATGCCCTGACTAGTTCTGAATGTGCTTCCAGTACGACCTCTGAATATTTTAGTGGTGCAGCACCAGAACACAGCAGCCAACACTTTCACCCATGTGTTTACATACTTATCATACTATAAGACTATAAATACTATTTTATGAATGACATTGGTTTGTCAGTATGAAGACCACAAACCCGCCCCAGGTCCAGGACTGAAGAGCAGAGCAGTTGTAATCACCTTTAATTCTTTAAATGTGGCAGCTTGAATCAGAGTTCTTGCCAACAACAATAAATGTTAATAGAACATTTATTTATTTGTGGTTTTCATTAAAACATAACGATGCTTCTCCTGTGAGGGCAGATTGATGATGTGTTGCAGCGTCTCTGCCTGCAGATACTGTACATCTGCAGCTCATCAGTATTCACCTCCACCATCTGTCCTCCATGTTGATCCAGTCCACTGTTAGAGCCTCGGCGTATCGACTCACTGATCACTCAGCTCTTTAATGTGTACAACCGAAGCTGTGCTCACACAGCAGCATCTTTCCAACTTCATTTTCTTAAGTGTTTATTTAAAGATTAAGTTGACTGAGAGCACGTTTTTACTCACAGTAACGGCCTGCGGCGGTGATTTGAGCTCTCACACCTCGATCCATCGTCTCGATCGGGAGCATCAAATGTGAAGTGGAGGATTTGAACCGAGCCATCATAAATCCACTCCACTAAACATCGAGTGCTGCACTGGTGGTCATTAGGCACAGTAGATAGACTGGCTAATAGGTCACGGTGATGATGACACACACACACACACGAGTGGCTGGATTAACCTGCTAACAGGCCCAAAGGGCAGAAATGAGCTGTTAGACCCCCGCTGACCCCATTTTCCTTCCTTCCTGAATGTGTAGTGTACAGTTTCTCTTTGCTGACTCACGATCTGGCCTCAGGTTTGTTTTGTAGTACTTTGATTAAAATTAGAACATGTAGCATAATGAGTGACCTTCATTATTTCTGAATGAAGGTCTTGAAGCTAGATTACGACACAGTACAACAGCAGGAGCCACTGTGAGGTTAGTATATCACACTTCAGTGGTAAACGTGCAGCATGTTTTCAGGTATTTAAGCAAAAAACAGCAGGTTCAACTGAACTTGCCCCATTTGTTGTGTGGATTTACAAAGTCTCAGTCTAGTAGATTAGTATAAACTGACAGTGTAGCAGCTTTGAACACATCACACAACCCAACACATTACGTCTCTTAGGAGCAGCTAAATGAAACAATACCATGATGTTTGCAAGTGTGAACATCTTTATGTGCGTAGTAAAAACCCACGCACATGCAGCATGTTTTTAAACCGTTTGTAAGACCCTTTTAAGATGCTAATCTATTTAATTGCTCAAGCTGTTGACTTATGCACACACATTAGTGAAGTGCCATCGTGTTTATCGGTGTTCTTGTCCCTGCACCCCCACCCCACAGTGCTGAGCAGCGTAAATTTATATCTACTGCTTCTCCCAGTTCATTAGTACTCAATATATTATCACTCTGGTATTCAACAATTCATTAGAGCATGTACAAGGAGCAGTGACATCATCAGCAAGGAGATGAAGCAGCAAGGGGGAAAAATGTGAAGTGAGTTTAGGCAGAAGATAACATGTCCATGATGAAACGGCTGCTGGACACAGATGGAAACATGTTTGGTTTATTCCAGGGTCGTTCTTCACCTGCGTGGTTTCTCTTTCTTTAGACTGAGAACTTTACTGTTGAGACCACTACAGGGAGAGTTAAGTGTAGTGAGTGTTGTTGGTTTGACACTAGCTGAAGTGTCCTGACGCCGTAAACTCACCTCTCTGAAACCACATCAGGCTCGAACAAGCTCTGAGGCTGATGGCCGTCAGGTCTCTGCCTGTTATTTGTCAGGAACAGAAGTAGCACTGATGGGAAACCATCAACGCAGCAAACACACACACAGGAAGCACATTACAGTAAAACATGATATCTGCTGTTTGTCCGTGGTAAAATTCTTCCTTTGCTACAGATTGAGGAAATGAATTCATCACAGTGTGCTTTTATATTCATGCTGGGTTTTTTTAATCAGGGCATCACATCTGGATGGAAATTCATGTCTGCTACGCTGTGAGGTGTTGAATTAGTGGAAAAGTTATAAAATGAGCATCACTGGTAGCTCTTTCTAGTTTCTAGTCTGTGTCTTTGCTCCTCTTTCTGATGATGGATTTTGAAATTCACTGGGAACATGTGGAGGATCATTTCAACCAATTTGTTTTAGTTTAGTTCAGCACAGTTGTTCATTTGTCAGACACCATTCTCAGTAATGAAGAGCAAAGGCAAAAGGCAGCAAAATACCCGAAGAGCATCAAAAACATGGGGGTGATGTGAGGCCATTTACCTGCTGTCACCTGTCTGGGTGTCTGACACGTGCAGTCCACACAGAGCTGCATGTTAAATGTTAGTGTTTTATGTTTTTTAAATGAGCCAAAATGGACAGGAAACAGAAACAGACTTGATTACCCCCATTAACAGCTCCAGTCATCTGCCTTAATTGGGTCCAACTGGAGTTCTGCAACTCTTACGCTGCCAAATCATTTTTTGCAGCAGACAGGAGGCAAGGACGCAGTAATAAACAGCAGGGAGGAGCAGTGATGAAATGGGTCGACTCACCAGGGAACATCAACGTCATTAACGCTTGAAAAGCTTGAAACTGCAGTTTCATTTGCTTTTTGTTGTTTTATTTGAATTGCAACTTGACTTTCTGAGAAAACGGGAAAAACTCACGTGTGAAAAAAAATAAACTGTGTAATTTTCTGAAATGCGTGGCTGTCAATCTGAAAGAGAGGGGTTTATTTCTAAGCCTGAGACTGTTGACAGTTTCCCGTGTGCACTGACTGGCAGATGGTCATTATCACAATCCACTGCTGCCAGCTGGAGACATTAGCACTTCCGCTGGTGTTAAACTTTATGTTGTTTTTTCACTTGAATTTAAAGTTCACGCGGTTTGAAGTGTGAAAGGAACAAACAGGTGCAGAACCAGCGCTCGTGGAGAATTATTACAATTCCATTATTGTACAGAAAAGCTGCCATGTAGAACTGTCTGTCATGATACTGAAAGTGATAAAGAGTATATCATGAGTATAGTCTGTAGTAGTATACAGGAAGAGTAGTTTCAAAGAGTAACTGCTGCTCTCCACCCTCACAGGTGTTTAACTTCTTATTATCAGGGTGCAGCTTCACTGTTGGGTGTGGTTACAGGTGCATTCAGTTTTCAGTTGTCACTGAGAAGTGAAAGAAACATAGAGAGGACACAGAAACTCGGCTTTTCAGCCTGTGGTTAAAGCTACGATATGAAGTGTTTGGAAACTGAGCCTGTAGCAGCATAACACCCTGCTCCACTCAGCCTGGCTTCTCCCTGCTCCACTCAGCCTGGCTTCTCCCTGCTCCACTCAGCCTGGCTTCTCCCTGCTCCACTCAGCCTGGCTTCTCCCTGCTCCACTCAGCCTGGCTTCTCCCTGCTCCACTCAGCCTGGCTTCTCCCTGCTCCACTCAGCCTGGCTTCTCCCTGCTCCACCACCTTCTGCTAGATGGAGCAAACTAAACATGTCTAATCTGTGATTGGTTAGAAGGGTTAGAAGGAAATTCTCTGCACAGCTGGCAGGTCACATACAGTAAGTGCAGCATTTAGGATGTGTTGTGTAATGAATGGGATCAAATTGCTGCTTTTCTATGTAGGAGGTGGGAACTAGAGCAGCGGCTGCAGGTGTTTTGATGCACATTAAAACTCTCTCAGTGTGCTGTCTCTTTAATTCTCACATGTGAACGACAAAATAGTTTGTTAGTCACTGCATTTAAAAATGACTCATGGACATTTTCTAGTTTTCACATTTCCTTTTTTGTACTTGTACTTGTGTACTTTTTTGTACTGAATGTTTAAAAAGTGAATGTTTTCAATTCTTTAGAAGAAAAGCGTCCACATGGACCTCTTCACAGCACCCTGCTGCTTGGTCAGTCAGTACAAACCTGTGTTTTATGTTCTCGTGTTGTATCCCAGTCTTGTTTAAATTCAAATATGTATTTTTTATTCTCCTGATCGTGAGCAGATCAAAACTCCAGGATGTATAAAGTAGAAACGTGCTGCTGTTCTTTATGCTGTAAGTGTTGTAGAGTTTCAGCCTTTTAAAATTCTGTTGAGCGCAGATTTCTTAAATATTCCAAATAGAGAAACACAGCGTGTGTTTGTGATATTTGTCTGTAAAGCCGTGTAGGGGGAAACTTGAAAACTTGATTCTATCTTGAAAAGTGGGAAAAAAAATCAATACATAAAAATGAATAATAGAGGAATATTTGTGTTTTCATGTTCCAGGGTCGAAAACCAGGTTACTTCTCCTTCCTGGATCCCTTTTCACCGGCTGTGTGGCTCTTCATGCTGTTAGCCTACCTCGCTGTCAGCTGTGTCCTTTTCCTGGCCGCCAGGTAACACACCTGCACCTGTGGGAAAACGTTATGGATTAGTGTTGTATATGTATAGAGAGACACACACAGAGAGAGAGAGGCCTGCACCATTCTGTTGTTATCACTTGTTTTAATGAGTGAAGGTCTCTCTGCCACTTTCCTCTCGCTCTCTTTTTGCCTGTAATTTTGTCGCTCACACAAACATTAAAACGACTCCGAGTGCTTTAAGCTTCAGTCAATCTTCCAAACACAGTCATTATGTTGTTTTCTTTTGTATCTGAAGTAGAGTTTTTCTGTCGCTCTCACTCTTTCCTGTCTGGGGCAGGTGGGACAAACATATTTAACAGCGAATATACATGGAAATCTTTTTGAAACCATGTTCTAACTGCAGAACTGAAAGGTTCAACAGAAAGTGCAGTCAACATGTTTTTCTTTTTATGGAGTGGGCTAATAACATTTCCAATTGAGGGTCTGTGTTCTTCTAGTTTTGGTGTTGTAAAAAGTCTTTACTTCACTCTAGAACCACTCTAGTGGGGGTAGTTTGTTTTTTATGACACTGTTTTAATTGTGTTTTGTCTCCCTTCCCCCTCCAGGCTCAGTCCCTACGAGTGGTACAATCCTCACCCCTGCCTGCGGGAGCGGCGGGACTTCTTGGAGAACCAGTACACGTTGGGGAACAGCCTGTGGTTTCCAGTGGGCGGCTTCATGCAGCAGGGCTCTGAAATCATGCCTCGGGCTCTGTCCACCCGCTGCGTCAGCGGGGTCTGGTTCGTACCAGGGGTCGGGGGGGAACTGAATCGAATGATATGCCTCCATGTAATCCTACAGGTGTGAACATGACATACAAATTACAGTTGACTCATACTCTGCTATTGGACAGTGACCTGAAGCAGCTTCACAGAGCTTTAACATAGAACTGCTGCCGTTGTGTGTTTCCATCTGCAGCACGGTGACTGAATCCAGTTTGTGTGACACTGATGGCAAATTCAAGATGGGATGATTCCACTACTCAGCTAGTTTAGACAGGGTATAATCTTCCACAGTCGTACCTCTGTCTTTTCAGGCTCATATACTTCCTTCTAACTACCCTTTCACATGTGCATAATGTTTTTCTATCCTGTGCACCTTCAGAGCGTTGGCTGTGCTCGTCCTCAGCAATTAAAGTTACACATCTGCAAGATGCAATTATGCAGATGAACTGTGGGTGTAGTGAAGTAAGGACAGCAGCAAACTCTGAACAAACTGAAACAACAATGAAGGAAACTTTGGAAGAAAAACTAATAGGACTTCTCTGGTTGTCTGAGACCAGACGTGCATTTCATAGTAATTTACTAATTCCAATCTCTTTGTCTCTTTATCCCCTAAACATAGAAAAAAGCTTCACTACTTAGTATGAATGTAAGAGCAGCTCTGTAACCCTGTGGCACCACCACAGTCTGTAGTTTAGACAACAAAGACACTTGTAACAAGGTGAGAACACACTGAACGTGGTGCTGCAGGACTCTACAGGCTGGGAACACTCGGTTTCAGCACCACGGACAGCGGTTTGAACAGCACTTTGGTTCAGTGCAGGAGAGACGATGTGATCAGGCCGAGTCACGTTTCCTGTGTTGAACACGGACCAGGAACCATTAAACCTATGTAATAATACTGGAGCTACCTCACAAAAGCAAACCAAACTTCATACAATGAATTCCACATAACTACCAGGTTTACATTGTACTGAATATGAAGGTCTCCGCAAAGATCTGTCCCTGAGCTGTATTTTTAAATCCTCCAGGTAAACATAAAATACTGCTGCATTCTTTCCTTCCCTCTCTTCTCCGTCCATCCTTCGCTCCTCATGAACATTGGTTGAAGGTGAACAGATGGTAAAGTGGCTCTCGTTTGAAAACGATGATGTCAGATTCTCTTTGCATTTTATTTCCACAACTCTGCACTAAATCTCTTCTCTCCTCTCGCATCCTCTGTCCCACAAAAACTGGCGTCTGACCCTTTTCTCTGAAGACTAGTTCCACAAGAGTTGTGTGAAAGGATTTCACAGCTGTGACGTGTTTGTCCTTTTTAGTTTTAAATGTGTGCATTTTGATGTTTTTGGTAGATTTAAGTTGATTGTTTGGTTTAAAGTTCAGCCTTTTTTTATTGCAGATTTTTATTTTACCACCTATCATTTTTATTATTATCTGTCACTTTCACATTTTAGTTTAGTTTTCCCATTGATTAAGTGTTTAATGCCACAGTGTAACCACGGCCACTTCAAATCTGACAACAATCAGTAATAACAAATATTTACTTCAATAATATTAAAGCCAAACCTCCATCATGCTGCTGGTTGTGGAGATAAAAAAAAAGAATTACATTTATAAATCAGTCCTTTCTGCCTTGTGTTTCTGTCCTTTTCCTGCTGCTCTTCTCTAGTTTCCTTCCCCCCATCCTTCCTCAGTCCCAGTAGCTGCAGCCTGACAGATGGTGGAGTGATACTGGAGGGGCCATCAGCATCTTTTCTGTGACAGCTCTCGCCATTGCCAGGCACTCAGCCTCATAAAAACACATGATTTCTGGAGCATCAACTGCGACATAGTGAAGTCTGTCTGTCTGACTGTCCTGTCACAGTTAGTCAAAGGGGAGGGGGGAGAGTCGTGTTGCAGTTGGATTAGAAAGGAGAGAATGGTGGTGGTCAGATTCAAGTTTAATTCAGCAAACTACAGAGTTCAAATAACTCGACACACAAATTTAACTAAGACAATTCTCTGAGCAGGGTCTAACATCAACTCTGTGAAGCTTTAAAACCACATCTTCCAACATGATGAGGATGGTTTACATTTAATCTCTCTAATCTCACCTGCCTCACTCCTTCCTCGTTCTCCCTCGTTCTCCCTCGTTCTCCCTCATTCTCAGTTATCCGCCCCCTGTTTCTGTCAAACTTCTCTCTTCTTAATTCTGTTGCTCATCACTTCCGTCTCATTTCCTCTGCAGCAGAGGCGTCCTGCTCGTCTCTGCTGCAGCCTGAGTTCATGTTTAGGTTGATGACTTTTACCTAAAACTCTTGACGTTTCCTGCAGAGCATCCATCTGTCTCCTCATAATGAAAAATGGAAAAACAGAGAGTGAGGATTTGGAAGTTTCTAAAGGTAAATAAAGGTTAATGCTCGTCTTCTTCTTCTCTCCTCCTCTCAGGTGGGCATTCACCCTAATCATTATCTCGTCCTACACGGCCAACCTGGCAGCGTTTCTCACCGTGCAGAGGATGGAGGTCCCCATCGAGTCTGCAGATGATCTGGCCGACCAAACCAACATCCAGTACGGCACCATCCACGGAGGATCCACCATGACCTTCTTCATGGTGAGGCTGCAAGTTCATTATAAAACAGAAACAAACCAAAACATGTCCTTTAAAATGTGTTTATGATATGAACAAGATCGAGTTTATTAAAAGTTCACTTGGACTCTTTAAAAAAAGACATAAAATGATTTCAGGTATTATCTGTGCTTCAGAGTCTGATAAATCCTCTTCCACTGTGTCTGTGACATATGAAGACATTTCCCCAGTTAATGCATCATGTCCTTCTGTTTGTTTGAAAAAGCAGTTTTAGGAAATTACAGCGCATTAGCAGTTTGGGGTTTGAAGCTTTGAGCCACAACAGAACACTACAGAGGGTTGAATCTTAGTTAGTTAGTTACAGTACTGAACAGAAAGTTAAAAAAATAAATAAATGAACAATGATAACCTCCTCACTGTTACACAACACTGACAACAAACATTTTAAAGACTTCTTAAATGCAGATTCAACTACAATATTTGTGTCCAAACTTCTAAACTGAAGGGTTCATGTCTCTCATGTCGAATTCATGTTGTCTCTTTTGACCCTTCTCTTAAACTTCAGAACTCGCGGTACCAGACGTACCAGCGGATGTGGAACTACATGTACTCCAAACAGCCCAGCGTGTTCGTGAAGAGCACGGAGGAAGGCATCGCCCGCGTCCTCAACTCCAAGTACGCATTCCTGATGGAAAGCACCATGAATGAGTACTACCGCAGCCTCAACTGCAACCTCACGCAGATTGGAGGACTGCTGGACACCAAGGGATACGGCATCGGCATGCCTCTGGGTGAGTGGGCGCCTGTTTCATGAGAACTGATGAAGAGCAAAGTCAATGATTCAACAACACCATGTCCTCAGTAGAGGTTGAATTTAACAGCACAGAGAAGCTCTTTAATGCATCCCAAATCTCATCCCATAGTGATTTCCATTTATCCATATTACCCATATTATTTCCCGACGACCAGTGTTTTCTAGACCTAAAACTTCTTGTAATCTGTGAATTTATGTAAGTTGAGCTTTTGCAGGGAGATTTCAGAGTTTCAGTAGAATGGCAGTATATTGTCTGTATTCCCATGATAAGAACATTCAGTCCTTCCTGGAAACAGAAAAGTTGCTCCTTTAACACCACTTTTTGTCTGTGTGTGTCCTTTCTGCTGTGTAATCGTGTTTGTTAGTCTGCTTCCACATCACAGTTTGATTCTAATATATTGAGGCCGTGTTAGGTTTTGTCCATCACCGTGTGTCGCTTCTGTCTTTGCAGTTAACCAGGTCATATTCTTTGTGCAGCTGCTCCTGGCAAATTGAATCCATCCTGATTCCAATTTGGCATTGGTCTGCAGACACCTTGCCTGTGTCTGGCCTCACCTCGTCATCTGCCACAGACTTGTTTCTGGTGATAAGTGTTAGTGCATAGATTAACATAGTTAATGGAGGGCTCCGGGAGGAGATGGTGGGGGAGAGAGGAGAGGCAACAGCTTGGAGACAGGAAAGAAATAGATGAGTTTTCAGTCAATCTGTCCCTTAAGTGATTAAAATAAAAACAGCAGCCTCACCCAGGTGCCCCGGGTAGACTTCGTGTCCCATATTAACAGTGCTGACTGACACTGAGCGATTAGCATCAGAAAATAAAACTTGCTGCTACTTTAAAACTAAAGAATCTGTTTGGAGCTCTGGGAGCTGACGTTCACACAACTGAGAGGATCCATGCACATTCCCAAATTCCTTCCCTGAGACCCACCTTTCTGGATCCTGCAGTAAATCCTCCACCATGAAGGTGATCGCTATGATCTTTGTGGAGGATGTACAGTAATTTGTGTTTTTGTTGACCTGTAGTGCACCATGCAGAGAAGTGTTTCTGTTGTTTAGCCTGGCCTGAATGGAGTATCTAATATTACATAATTGAAAAAAAGTATTACAGTAGGTTGTCTTAAGGTACTTAAAGCATCACACGTAAACTAATGTCAAAGATGTGAATGAATCATTGGATTAAAATAAAACTACTAAAGTTTATCAGTCTTTTGAAAACCTGCCAAACGAGGGCATTTACTTCAAAGAGCTGTTTCCAAAATAAGACATGTATCACATTTGAAGAAGGTAAAATGTCAGGAAGTGACAAAAGAATCATTCTTTATCTGTAAAGTATGGAGCATCTAACCAGTAAAAGTGCCATCATATTATCAAAGGCCTCGATTCGTTTTACCCTGAAATACACCAACACACTTCCTGCTGTCGCTCTGTGAAAGTCAGAGTCACTTTTTAATGGAATAAAAGCAAAGATGACTAATGGAGAGTCACAGGGAGGAAGTGAGGACGAGCGTTAACTCATTTAAAACAGTAGAGGACAGAATATTAATCACAGGTACCAATACAGACACTGTATTACCATAAAGCTGAATCAACTCCTACTGTGTGTGGAACGTCTTCAGTAACTTTAATAAGTCGCAGCACTTGTACACTTAGTTTATCTCATGACACTGAGACTTTATGGTCGCAGGAGGAGACCATTATCCCCATTTTAAGATTATTTTGGCACTTTATTTTTCCGGTTTAACAGTGGAGAGAGGTAGTAAACATGGGTGTGAAAAGCCAAACAGGTCCTCAGCAGGACTCAAACTGCAGTGATGTGTGTGTAACCACAACGTTTAGGTTTCATATTTACAACCAGTCTTTAAAACCACGGCACCCATTCAGGTCTATATATAGCTCTGCTCAGACCTCAGGTGCACTGAGCATGTTTGATTTGTACTGTATAAAAGATGCAGGTGTCATGTTCTTTACTGGCTCAGTGTATCACTGCACCGTATCAGCACATGTGGCCCCTGAGGGGGAATATCAATATAAAACCCTGCAGAGCAGTAAAGAGCAGGCTGCGTCGGTTCTACACGTGTTAACAAAGCAGAGGTGAGCAGGTGACCTGTAGGCGTTACTGCCTTTTATTCTCTGACACAAAACACAGCTGGTCACTCGTTCAGAAGAAACAGTGAAGCTTGTGCACAGCTCATTCACCCATTATACAACAGCTTGGTTTATTTTTCTTCTAAATCACGTTTATGTTGCAGAAATAAAGAATCATTTCTGACACACAGTTAGAATCAAACGAACGACAACAACCTGCTGAACATCAATAGATTTTCTATTAATGACGTGGCAGCAGCTTGAAAATACTAATGTGACAGTTCAGTAGTCCCACAACTTGTCTGCTCCCTCCTCAGGCTCCCCCTACAGAGACGAGATCACTCTGGGGATTTTACAGATGCAGGAGAGCAACAGGCTGGAGATCCTGAAGAGACGCTGGTGGGAGGGAGGACAGTGTCCCAAAGAGGAGGACCATCGGGCCAAAGGTGAGCGTCCTGACACTCTCCTACGACTGCTGCTCATTGTTTAGGCACAATTCAAACACCGGACGTCCAATTCTTCATCATCAAGATGTTTGGATCATATTTTAATGGTAAAACATCAAGTAGCTGTTGAGATTTGTTCTGTGGGTTCTTAACGAGCAGAAATGCAGACCAGCACTGTCATCACTAGAACCACGCAGTGAGCCAGGATAACAACAAAATGATGGTTCCTATTGTCTTTCTGACAAAATGAGAAATGAAACATGGCAGCATGCGTTTGTCTTTAGTCCGCGTCCATCGACTCCCTCTTAGTTTCAGAATTGATTATGATGACTGAATGTTTCCATTACTGACCCACATAAATGTGTTTTTTTCTACTGTGTCTCACTTAACAAGCCCAGTCGGTTCCTCTTCATCGAGTTTCTCTCTCAGATCATGTTTTTAGCACCAGGAATCGATCAGGAATACATCTGCTGCTCGCTGTCATCTGTAGCTTTCTTCATTCCCACTGCCAAAATTGTCAAGTGTGTGAAGCCTGAAAAAAAATCAAGCCATTAAGGTCCCCTGAAGACTCATTAGACCTAATCAAGTGTGTCTTTGTTGCTGATTACACAGTATTCACTATGTTTTTGGATGTGAGTCTCCCACATGCACTCTCCAATAGAAGGGAAGAGGGAAGGGAAATCCTCTGTTTAAACACGGTTTGTCTTTTCTATGAAGACGTGTAACCGTGCGATTCTCCAGTAGCTATTTTCCAGTTTGAGGATTGTCCCGTAGCTATTTTCCAGTTTGAGGATTCTCCTGTAGCTATTTTCCAGTTTGAGGATTCTCCTGTAGCTATTTTCCAGTTTGAGGATTCTCCAGTAGCTATTTTCCAGTTTGAGGATTCTCCAGTAGCTGACGTCCAGTTTGAGGATTGTCCTGTAGCTATTTTCCAGTTTGAGGATTCTCCAGTAGCTATTTTCCAGTTTGAGGATTCTCCTGTAGCTATTTTCCAGTTTGAGGATTCTCCAGTAGCTATTTTCCAGTTTGAGGATTCTCCAGTAGCTGTTTTCCAGTTTGAGGATTCTCCAGTAGCTATTTTCCAGTTTGAGGATTCTCCTGTAGCTATTTTCCAGTTTGAGGATTCTCCCGTAGCTGACGTCCAGTTTGAGGATTCTCCTGTAGCTGTTTTCCAGTTTGAGGATTCTCCTGTAGCTATTTTCCAGTTTGAGGATTCTCCCGTAGCTGTTTTCCAGTTTGAGGATTCTCCTGTAGCTATTTTCCAGTTTGAGGATTCTCCAGTAGCTATTTTCCAGTTTGAGGATTCTCCTGTAGCTGACGTCCAGTTTGAGGATTCTCCAGTAGCTATTTTCCAGTTTGAGGATTCTCCAGTAGCTGTTTTCCAGTTTGAGGATTCTCCAGTAGCTATTTTCCAGTTTGAGGATTCTCCTGTAGCTGACGTCCAGTTTGAGGATTCTTTTCCAGTTTGAGGATTCTCCTGTAGCTATTTTCCAGTTTGAGGATTCTCCAGTAGCTATTTTCCAGTTTGAGGATTCTCCTGTAGCTATTTTCTAGTTTGAGGATTCTCCAGTAGCTGTTTTCCAGTTTGAGGATTCTCCTGTAGCTATTTTCCAGTTTGAGGATTCTCCAGTAGCTATTTTCCAGTTTGAGGATTCTCCTGTACTTCACCATTTCTGTGTTTCAGGTCTTGGCATGGAGAACATCGGTGGGATCTTTGTGGTCCTGATCTGCGGCCTCATCATCGCTGTCTTCGTGGCCATCATGGAGTTCGTATGGTCCACACGCCGCACTGCAGAGACGGACGAGGTAAACCTTCATCCTCCTCCTCTTCCTCTCTCGTCCTCCACCTCCTGCCCCACTCCTGGCCTCAAGCTCAGCTCAAACCCTTCAGTAGGTCACCCGCCTGCGTGTTCTGGTCTGTCCTCTCATTTTACACAGTGTGCAGTGTTGTTAGAATGTGTTTCATTCAAAACTCCATTCAAAAATCTCACAGTTTAACCTTTTACTCTTTGCTCAGTAGGTCCATTAATAAAATCATGTTGTTGTTGTCTTTAGGGCCATGACACACCAAGCCGACAGTCGTTCAGTCAAATCTTTGCTGTGTGTCCTACACTGTTGGAACTGGCCTGATTTGGTCTGATTTCAGCCAATTCAGCATTTTGAATCATCGGCAGACTCGTCAGTGAAAGAGTCCAATGTGTTTGGTCACAGACTACCGCCACCTGCTGGCAGACAGAGTTATTTCTTAGTCCTATTTCTTGGCCCAGACAACAGAGACATGAGGCTGAGCTAGAATCGGTCCAAGTCGCCTCTAGTTCTTTGAGGTCTGGTTGGTGTGTCAATGCCCTGAAGGTGTTGTGACATCTAGAGTTTCTTCATATGTTAAGAAGAATCGAGGATACAGAATAGAGACCGGAAATGGGAGTAAAAAGTGCAGCTCAGTAAAATCTTCACCAAGCTTCACAAAAATGTTATTTAGTACCTTTTTCTTTATGTGAAACGTACTTTGACAGATGTGAATATATTTCTTGCCACAAGAGAGCAGCACAGCTGTAACCAGCAGCTTTGTTTCATACTTAATGAAATAAAAACCTTGAAACAAATAACAATCACTCCAATGAATCCACAAAATGTCAATCAATGAAACAAACTGGAGCTGAAAGTGTTTCCGCTGCAGCACCAAACTAATTTGAACGTGCTCATTCTGTACTTAGTTGGACTACACAGTGTAGACCTAAAGTAAACAGACGTGATGTGAAGGACTAAAAGACTCAACATTAAAATTTCCAACCAGGAAGCTGTGGTTTCAGGGTCGTGTCTCGCTCTCTATTTGTATTCCTGCTGCGTTCATTCATTCATTCGTCCTCTGCTGATACAGTTTGGTTGTGACTTTCATTTGCTCCTCATTTATCTGTCATTTTATTTGACTTTCTGCCCTGGTGGAAAATACAGATTACAGGTCAAATGCACACACACACATTTAGAGATAATGTTGGTATGAGGTGGGAAGCTGCACAGCATTAACACACACTCAGATAAAAATAGTAGAAAACAGTCAATGAATAAAGTTCCTGCTGCTCGAACGAATTAAAGGTCTGAAAGGTAAATAAATGAACATTCATACTGACACTGAGGTCATGTCATGTGACTCTCCGTCTCTCAGGTGTCCGTCTGTCAGGAGATGCTGACCGAGTTCCGAAACGCCGTCTCCTGTAAGAAGAACTCTCGTTCTCGCCGCCGCCGCCCTCTGAGCAGTGCTGGAGGTGGAGTGTTGCGTCACCCGTCCCGCCTGGCTCTGGCGGCTCCCCGCCCCATCCGTCTAGTCCGTGAGATGCGTCTCAGTAACGGCAAACTGTACAGTGGTGCCGGCCCCCTAACAGGTGGGCTGGCAGGGATTGGTGGGGGGATGGGAGGAGGCCCTGATTTGGGCCCAGGCCCCCAGAGGCTCCTGGAGGACCCACTAGGCATCAACGCCACCACCAGCACAAGTCCTCCCATTCCCCAGGCGTCGGTCCTGGTTGCCCCCCCCGCCCCGCCCCGCAGCTTCCTGCAGAGCTGCAGCCACGTGCGGATCTGTCAGGAGTGCCGGCGGATCCAGAGTCTGCGGCCGGCCTCGCTCACACCTCCCCCGCCTCCTCCACCCTCCTCGTCCTCCTCCGCCTCGTCCTGCTCCAGGATCCCACCCTCGGTGGCTACACCGGGTCACCACTACCGCCACAACCCCCACCACCACCTCCACTACCACCACGGCTCCATGTCACTACCCCGACTCCCACCGCCCCCTCCCCCAATCCCAACAGACAGAGCTGACAGTGATGGGGGCGGAGGGGTGCCGAGCCCACGGGGGATCACATCCAAACCAGCACCACCACCCAGACCACTGCCCCCTGCCAAGACGCCAACACACCCACCAACAGACTTACTTGGGGGGCATGACTGAGTGGAGGGACACCGTCAGACGGGGTCTGTAAACTTGCCGGGGGGGGGCGTCCACCTCCTGCCTCAACCAGTCATTACACTCTGTGCCACGCGAAGAAGATCCAGAGACACTGAGAGCTGGACGGAGTCGATCAGCACTCGCATGGTTTACTGTTCCAACACTGAGCCGGGTGTTTGTAAAGGAGGACACACACACACACACACACACACACACACACACACAGTAGCAGAGCAGCTGTACAGTTTCCTAGTCATTTACACGTCTGTGGAGGATGTAGCTCTTTACTCTGTGCTGCTGTGTCGACAAAGTGCAGAAACAGACGTGAACTGTCGTGAGTGAAGTCGTGCTGAGGTAGTTCTTACTTTACCTGTAGTGTAAAAGTCCCAGTATGCTCAGTGAGACTACTCCTGAAAACTCCTCTGCCAGGTCGATAAATTCATTAAACGTTGCTGAAATGTTTTTTTATTTGTCAGGTTGATGATTTTAACATCCTCCCTGTCGGTTTTCAGCTTTTCCTGCTTTCAACACATCATCTGGTCAAGAACTGGCTCTTCTCTTTGTTCCCAGTAACCCCCCCGCCCCTTTGCCAATGTTCTTCGTGTCACCTGTCAGAGGTTTTAATGTTGTGGCCGATCATTGGCCCAACTCTATGGAAGGAGAAGAACTACCTCAGTACAGCTTCTTATGTTCGAGGCTCATTTTGATCAAAGTGCAGGGTGTAGATGTGTTTCAATCAGTGGAGCTCACACACACACACGCACGCACACACACACACACGCACACACACACAGGTGAAGTTGAGGAACAAAACAGCAAAATATGTGATTGTAATTTCCATCCTGTCCAATCAGAGCATTGTTTGTTTTCCTTTTTCTTATTTTTTGTAGTTACGTTCTTTTAACATTAAATCATGAGGAGATGATTCGATCAACGTCCAGAAGTCTGTGGATACAAGTGCTGATCACTACACGTGTGTTTGCTTTACAGTTCACCCCCCAAATGAAAATCATATGATAATATAACACGTTTTCATGATGACCTCATTTGGAAACACTGTTCTATTAAAAAGCAGCACCTGGACTTTCTGTCTTTGTCTTGAACTGTTTCAGCAGCAGCAGAGACAGAGAAGATGTGATTCAACAAACACGGGAGTAAAACACAGGAACGCTGATGTAAATGGGGGATTTCAGTGTGTGTGTGTGTGTGTGTGTGTGTGTGTGTGTGTGTGTGTGTGTGTGTGTGTGTGTGGAGATGAAGAGTGAATCCTGTTGTGTTTGTTTGTTTGATTTTTAGTTTCTCCTCCTTCAGATTTGTACCAGCAGTGCTCTGCTGATCAGTAGGACAGAGACGGCAGATGGACATTATTCTGATGAGTCTATTGTTATCATTATTATTGATATCGACGTGTGGGGTGACTGTAGGAGGGGTCCGGCCCTCTGATGTTCAATATATAGACACACGTTTGGAATAAAAAGCAAAACAAAAAAATACTATCAATGTACCAAAAACCGGCTGTTGTGGAAGTTTTTATACCACTGACACAGATCTCTGCTGTAAGAAAAGGTACACAGGTGTGTTCAGGACACGAAGGATGAAACTAGTCCAACATTATCAGACTTCATCTTCTGACAGAGAGTGTGGAAGTGTGCTATGAAAGGAGACAGTGAAGGCGAGTGTACCTCTGTACAAACCATTCAAATGGTAAAATGTCTTGTTGTTGTACCATTCAGTTGAAGTCCAGGTGCAGGGCAACAAAGGTGAGCACACCTGTGAGCACTACAATAGAAGTGATTACACCTGTGATTTCCAATCAAGACTAACTGCGACAAGGCTACAAGAGACTGTGAGAACACCGCAGCCCTCTCAGATAAGACGTTATAAAGAGAGGGAGGCTGAAGAAAGGCTAAAAACAGAAGGTGCAGCAGCCTTGACCATGAAAACACAGAGATACAGTTCATGACTAAAGACAATGTGGCAGAAAACAGCTTGTTCATTGTTTGATACATTATTTGTTTAACACACATTCACACCTCAACTCAGTGACACTCATCACGGTCAGATGAACCAACGACCCTCGAGAAGTTAATGAAATGCAAAGTTGCTGATTGTGCAGTAAAACATTAAATTGCATTAAATCACTTTACTAAAAACACAAAGGCTATAACAATGAAGACTTTATTTAAAAGTGTATGATAAATATCTGTTTTTTTTTTGTGTGTGTGTTTTTAATAAAGAAAAAAAAATCAGGAAGCAGAAATGAACTGTAGGAAATGTTGTTATACTGCAGCACAGCCAGCAGAGGGCGGTGCAGGCCAGAGGAAAGAACTGGGGAACTGGTTTCTAGAGTAAAATCTATTTCTATGAAATGATTCACACCATCTCATGTGCTGTTTTATTTGCTTTTGCACTCAGTTGTTAATAATATCAAACAACATTCAACAACACCTTTGTCCTCTTCCAACATACATCACACTGTTTAAATAGACGTTTATTAAACACTGTTGTTCATCAAAACCTCCTGTTAAAGGAAATTCTCACATTACAACAGGAGCCAGTGATACAGATTCTGGTTAATATTGAATAATTTAAAGAACTGTAATTATCTTCTCTTGAAATTCCATTAACTATGAATCACACATGAATGTAATGAATGTACACGTGAAGTGACGCGTTGACGAGGAACAAAATGTTTCAATACGTCGTTCAGAGGAGATAAATTTGTCACAGCCACACTCACATCCTTTATCTTTTCCTGATTGCAACAAATCATGGAGCCACAGAGCTGAAGGCTGAATGATGACCTCTGACCTGACACAGAAAAGAACATCACTGACACCTGACGTGACAAAACAACGAGGTCATGTCACCGATGACGTTGAGTTTAATAAAATCTAATCTTTGGGAAAACTTCCTGACTCGTGTTTCCAGACTCTGTTTAACATAATCAACAATAATAAAAAGTGATAATAGGTTAAAAAAGGAAACGATGTGGTTGAAATATTTCCAAACTCTGATCTAAGAGGCAGAAAATGCTTTTTAACAGCAGCTGAAAATGAGGGTTAGAGGTCAGAGGTCAACAACATGAGGAGGGATCTTTCTGAATCTTCTCTCCTCGCTGCAGAGTGCACGTCATGAGCTGAGCTGCTGGGCTGGGAGCATTTTAAATTTCCTGCTGAAGCTGGCGAGTGTCGTTCTCTTAGCTGACCCTGAAGACATAAGTACATTTCCAGTATATGACTGTTTATGAATCAGCTTCTTCCCAAACAATGATGTAACAGCTGCTGAGAAAAGCTGAATGCGCTCATCACACTCACTACAACAGTTCCTAAAGTATGTGCTGAGAGACACAAAAGAGGAAGTGACTGACTGACACTTACTCCTCCAGATGATCTTCTGTGTGTGTCGCCGGACAACTTGACGACTTACGAACATCTTATGACAGATTATTGTTTCTGTTATTGCAATAAGTGATATATTCTACTTCCCAGCAGCTCTGCTAATTATTAAGTTAGACTTTCCCACAGCAGACATTTGAGTCCAGTTTACTGTGGGTTGTAACTGATCATGACAGTGACGGTTCTGCAACATCACCTGCTGCATTATGATCAAATGAAGTCCTTCAAAGTGTTTGTGTCTGCACCTCATTGATCTCTGATACTCCTCAAACATGAGCTTCTATGAATCGGTCTCTTCCTGTGAACTGTCCTCCTCCTTCATGTAGTGCGAATGGAATGAATGGAAAAGTTGGAGCCTGATGGAGCGAGGGACCATTTCAAACCACTACAGGACTTTTAGTTCTGGATCAACTGAATCTAAAAGTGAAACTATGAATAATTTACTGTAGGAGCAGCAGCCGCCTGTCAGTGTTGCTGTGCACACATCCAGTCGGTCCAGTCCTTCAACCTTTATTTTTTTTTATGTAAATAACAGAGTGATGCAAATGTTCAGACTGAACGAAGCTACAAACACTTTGTTCACAGACTGGGAGTCGCAGTCTGAATGAGGACGATTCAACGAGGTTAAAAAGGTTTGATCAGGATAATTATTTTAGCTCCAGACCCACATGGGTGATTTCCGTCCTTCTGATTAGGCCTGAGCTCCCGTTGGAGGTGGGTGGGGCTGTGAGATCACCGTTCTCCATGAGCGAATAAGATTAACTGAGGTGAATGTTTTCCTGCCTCGACAGGTGCCACATATCTCAGATCAGACTGGGAGAGACTTGATCCGCTCCAACGTCCTGAGACGAGTCTAAATCTAAACTATCACCACTGGGCTGAAGCTCTGCTGCACTTTCTTAGTATTTCTATTTTAAATAAGTACAAATCCACACTGACGTTGGCGACACAGCTTTACTCCAGACTGAACCTTCACCAGGGGATGAATCCTGTTAAAACTCACAACTCACTATTTTAGTTCAACACCGCATTAATCAGCATTAATACAAATGCTTGTTTGAAGATTTCCTCATCACCTCTGCTGTTGAACCTTGTAACAGGTTTAAATCCATCAACGCAGATTAGAACGAGGGACATTAGTAGTTGTCCTGTGTTGGTGGAGCAGTGCAGCATCACTGGAGACGGGTTTAATTATTCTGTCCAACCAACCAGACAATGGCTCATATTCATCTTTTCTAATATGAGGAAATAATTAATGTTCATGTTGTTTATGTTCATTTTAATGTCCTGACTCGGCTGTAGTGACACGTGGACGTGTTCGTCCTCTGACTTCAAATCATCACTCTGTATTTGTCTGCACTGATCTTCATCTCTGACTGATCATTGTGGTATTCCACCCAACACGGCTGTTATTACTCTAACGTGTAATCACAACACATGCACGTGTCTCTCTATAGTTGTGAGGACACACATTCACTGGGATACATTTGCTGCCCCCCAACCCCTGACCTTAACCATCACAACTAAAAGCCAAAACCATGAACACTGAAACCAGGTCTTACACCTCACACAGTTTTATGAGGGCGTGCAGAGCAGAGAAAATGTCCTCACAACGATGTTTCCACCCAACCAGGTAAAGACGGTTCACACACACACGGAGTGGAACTTGCTGGTACAGGTCGACGTTTGCCTGTCGACACACTGAGCGCCTGCTGAAACACTGTTCAGCTAAACTGAGTAATTTCAACCATAATATCAGGATATGAAGTTTAGTGAACAGAGCAGTGAAATGTTTCCTACAGGATCCATGGATCCCATGGTTCAGTTTAGGAGCTTGGTTTATGTTGTTGTGACTATCGACACAACGTGTTCATTTACTTAAACCAGGACCTTTTCTCTCTTTTTGTTGCATAAACCAAAGACGAACATGCGTCTGGAGTCGAACTCGGGTGTGTGGTGTCAGTCCTGTGCTTTGTACCAGCGTGGATGCAGCTGGAAGGTGTCGAGTCACCTGACTGAAAGTTGTTCGGGTTTCTGGTTTTGCACATGTGCAGTAGTTGAATGAATGAATGAATTTAATCCCTGACGTCGGATCTAGTGCTCGTTGTGGTCACTGTGCTCCCAAACTGCTTTTTGACGTGAGCTTGACGGATCCTGAAGACGTTTCACCTCTGAAAGGCTTCTTCAGTTCTTGTGTTGCAGGTATTTAACCTCTGTGGAGTCATTCACACCTTGACGGTCATCCTGAGGCCGAGTGGGCCAGTGACCCACATGTGACCTCAAACCTCATGTTGGTAGAAGCACCAAGTGTAAAGACGAGGCAGTGTTTCCTGTGACTGTTTCACATTAAGAGCTGACTGAGAAATGCAGTAACAGGAAATGTGGTGCTGGCATCCACAGTAACTAAATTCAGTCCTGATCCAACTGAGCAGCAGCAGCAGGCTGTTTTTAAGACACTGTATTTAGTTTCAACTGCACGTAAACGACACACCTCCACCTGTTTGTCCCGTGCCTGTTGTGTTTTAACACAGGACAAATGTCTGTGTGAATCCAGCCCGGCTCACATTCATCTGACTCAAAGCTGCGGGCGTGATCAGTCTTGTCAGTTCTACCTGATTCTACACACACACACACACACACACACACACACACACACACACACACACACACACACACACACACACCACCCCCACCCCCGCGCCCTATTTCATTCTGTGAAGTGACTTTTGTGTGACTGAAGTGATTCGAGATTCTTTCTCTTTCTACCTGATCGGTCCCAGGTGTCGCTCCTCCTCTGGTTGTGACCTAACTGTAAAACACACCTCATTAAAACTATTGTTAGGAACCGACAACTGGTCCTTTCACACTCACATGAACCTGGTTGGACGGACATTTGGACTGAGACAGTTATAAACAAAGCTCATTTTATCCTCTGTGTTTAGTTCTGTTTACTGGAGAATGCTGCATTGATTGATTTGAATCTCAAAGAGGAAACTGCTGCGTCTCCTGCACGGACGTCTGACAGATGTGTCACAATGAAGACCTTCAGCCGGCCTTGATGGACAAACAGCTTTTTAAAGATGCTGCGCGTGTACAGGGGTTTTGTATCATGTTGAATCTGCTGCTGACAGGAGGAGGAGGAGCTGACGGAGCCGGTTAATCCACTGAGTTACCTCTCAGACATTTACAGTGAATTTGACACCTGGCAGCAGGTCAAGGGTTGTGCTGCAGAGATGTTTATATGCGCTCATGTTTGCGTTTCCCTGACACAGAAAATATGTGTTGCTAAAGCAAAGGGGGGGGGGGTTGCATAAGTATTACATGCATAACGTGTCATACTCCAGAGACTGGAGACTGTAAAAAGTACTGTTGCTATGGGGAAGCTGTACTGAAGCAAAAGTGAAATTAATTTTCACAAATAAAAGAATAAAATCAATTCAAAAGTTGTGGATCTTAAAACGGTCGGTAACAGTAACTAAACGGTAGCTTCATTCATTCAAAAAATATAAAAATCTGTTTCACCACAACGTGATCGTTTAAAAATAAATATAGAAATATTCTCACTGTTGACATGAAGATATTAAACTACAATCATTGCCACTTGCATTATGTTGTAATTTTTTTTTTCTTGGTTATTCTATCTAATTTAAATGTGAATGGATTTATTTTAGTTGCAAAAGCTCAATATGACCTTTTTGTATGTCTCATTCACTACATGTACACGTGGACTGAAATATAAACTACCCCTAAAACATAACTGAAAAACTTCAGGTTGAGTTGTACTAATGTTGATTCCCATCTCCTGACCGCCTCTGTCAGGTCGGAGACCAAATATAAAAGTTTGAATGCAGCTTAAGATGAAGTAATCAAAACTAACAAGGTGATGTTTGGTAACCAGCAGGTTTACAAAAACACATTAAAACATTAACAAGCTAATGCTAACACCCTGTGAACCAACAGCAGCAAAGCTTCCACAGATCCATTCGTAATACAGCGGCTGAAGTCGGTTCAGGAACCTGCACAGACTCGAGCAGGTCGGATTTCAGAAGTGACTCATGGTAACTTCACGTTTTGGGCAGACAGAACTCAACGGTACAAAATGAAGCTGTGGGGTCTTTGGACGAGAGGTTGAATCCATCACCTGTCGTGTAAAGAGTGTGTGTGTGTGTGTGTGTGTGTGTGTGTGTGTGTGTGTGTGTGTGTGGCCAGTTTTACTGTTTGTATGTTACAAACATGCAGCTGATGTTTCACACTGATGGACTCACACTATGCAACAACATTTATAAAACGGATTAAACCAACATTTCAACATAAACTGTGTCTTCATCTGTCTGATGGGACTCTGATGAAAACACGGTGAGGACACAGTGTGTGGAACGATGCAGGAATTAAGATGATTAAATTCACCTATATTGACTTAGTGTGAAAAGTTATGGGGCAATTAAAAGAGGATCCCAGAGGCCACACCACCAGTTCTGATGCCGATATTACCCATCATACTCGTCTGTATAAGTTCTGTATGATTTTTTTTCATATATTTTAACTGTGAAATCTGCTGATTAGCCACAAACACCTGCACTTCTAGAAGAGGTTCTGGTCCATCAAGGACACAAGACCTCTGAAGGAGGCATCTGGAACCATAAAGTCCGCAGTGTGTCCTTGAAGTCTAGTCGCTGAGTCGTTGTCCTCCTCTTCATGATTTAGACTTAGGGTTTCATCTCTCCCCAGGTAAACGATGAACAAGCCCCTGGAGCCCAGTGCACCTTCACTCCTTTAAAATGGGCCACCCACATGCACCAGTGAGCCCCCATGACGTACCAGCTACACAACACCTGCTGTTGTGGAGAGGGTTGGTCACGGGTGTTTAGCTGTCACAGTTTAAACCTTGTCGTAGTCTGACAGGTCATTGTTCATTTTGTTTCTGCTCCCAATTGTCTTTAAGAACTGACTGTTCACTTGCTGCCTAACGCAGGATATGACTCTATGTTCTACTGCCTGACAGGTGCTATTGCTGGTGGTCTGTGATATAGTTATTTTGTCATAAGATAAGAAATAAACTGCACAAACAGATGAAGAAACACGATGGTAATAATATAAATAGAGTGAAGCTCAGTTTATCTTGGGTGTGTTTTGTATGAGAGAGATTATCAGTAGGTTAAGCTGACCCACAGGAAGACGGCGTACTGTACCAGTCATGTTAAAAAGAGGGAGAACATTTTGTCCAGTCTCTTCAGTGAGGGGTAGATGATAGAGTATGTTAATGAGGGTCACAGGAAGGAAGAAAGTGCATGTGAGTGTGGACAGATTTGAATTTGATGCATCACTGAAGGCACATGTCCAGTTCTCAGATGTCCCTAGGACTGAGGGACATGTGAGGACGTCTTTCCTGATCCTTTTCATGGATCAGAATCAGGTTTAGGTTTTTTAGTTAGTTCATGTGTCTAAGAACTCATCGTTCAGATGATGAACTTTGTAAAAAAGATTTTAGGAACTGGAATTTTTATGGTGCAGATTCACTTTGTCTTTAAATCACTCTGTGCAGACAAAGAAGAGACGACATGACATGTTCAGTTTTTTATGGTGTGTGTGTGTGTGTGTGCACGTGGACGTGCACATAGAAGTGAGGCGTGGCAGGTGAGGAAAGACAGAAAAATCCCCTCGGCTGTGAATCTCTCACACATACGTGCACACACTTGGGCAACAGTGATTGGATGGTTTGAAGTTACAGCTGCTCTGATTGCTCAGTTTCAAAATAAAGAAAAACACAACAGACGGAGCAAATTTATGAAAATATTTTCACAACTTTTATGGGGCATTTTTTTATTAAGTAAGATTTGCACAGGGATTTTATAAAAGCGGAGACAGTGTCTGTAAACATTAAAACAAAGCATCTCTGAAAATATTAAATCATGATAAGACATTAAACCCCACAAATTATAAAAAAACAGTTTAGTGTCGCACATCTAGCTCTATTATTTACAGTCAGGGCACTTTTTGTTTTTTAAAGCTGCACGTGCCTTTCTCAAACATATTAATGTGTCTAGTCTAGAACAAACAAATATCTACATGTTTATACATTCTGTGCTGTTTGTTGTCCCGAACTAGAGACGTGAATATGCTGAAAATGAAGCAGAATTTTAAGATTTTCTTTTAAGACTATAAATTTCAGTGTGAACATTTTCAAGCACGTAGTTCAGGTTGAAAAAGCACAAACTGAAAAAACATTAAAAAAATCTATGAAGTTTTGAATGTGTGACCTGCAGACCGGCTATGATCTTCAGCTCCAGTTATTAAGGCTTTAACTAAACAAAATAAATACTTTTTCACTGGAGATCAGTGCATGTGGAAGTCTGAGATCACACACACAACCATGAACCACACGAGTAAAATAAAATCAAACAGCTCAAAGCCAAAATAAATCATCTGAGGTTTGATGATACAGTAAAAAAACTCAGGAAAGGAGATCCGGTTAAAAGCTGAACTTTAAATAATACAAACACCGGTTTCATTTATATCTGATGACTGATCGCTCCAATATCCGGTGTATTACCAATCTGTAGAATTATAATTACATTTCTTTAATTTGTTTTTTGTTAAACTCGGGAGCGCCACCCCGGGGCTCAACACACCTTCCCTCCAAAACTGCCCTCAAACACCTTCCCACTGTCTTTCCTTGCATGTTGAATCTTGTCTGTGCCGCCTGAAACATTTCCAGAGAAGTGTAGGATGATTTAAACAGTAAAGAGGATCTGGGACGATGAAGAATGGGAAGAAGAAAGGCGAACGAGACAGAAGAAGCTGGACGAAAGCCAGAATCACAGGTAGAAGATGATGGGAGTCGATTTGCCTGGAGAGCGCCTGTGTGGGTGTAGTTCCACTTTCATTAGTGGACGTTAGACATTAGCGTGGTTTAGAGTTCTAGAAGCTGGTATTTAAAAGTTTATAAATGTGATGCTGTATTAAAAATATGTTAAAGAATACTGTTTTCAGATGACATCAAACATTTCTCATCGCTCAGGCTCTTATTTCGTCTTATCGCTGGTTTCCCCGCTCATCCTAGAGCCGGACACGCCTCTGTTTTCCCGACGGTTGCACCCATTTACTCAACTGCTCCCTAATCTCTTAGCTGAATCAAAATCTGATCCATGACTCACTTCCAGCAACAAGCAGAGCTCTTCTCATCTTAATGCTAACATCTTCAAACCTGCATCTGTGACAAAACCTTGGAGGGCAGCAGAGAGGTAGACATGCTTCTCATTAGTATGCACTTGGTTTATATGTGTGTAATATATCTGCACTTAAATAAAGCATTTCATCATTATTATATTGTATTGTTTGCTCTTATACTCTCACTTCTATTTAATCAGGCACGTTGTAGGTTTCACATAAAATTCTGAACAAACACAACCAGAATGCTTCTAGCTTTGTAGTAACTGCAGTAAAAAAGCTGAACTGGCCTCATGTTTCTAACCAGGTGCACTCACCAGGTGTGTTGGAATACTTCTGATAAAGAGCACCGAACAAATGGAGGTATAAACTGTCCCGGCTGACGAGCACATAGAAGCATCTAAAACTTTTAAACCCATCGCTGCACTTGAAGAGTCCCCCATCAGAGAAACACCATCCACATGGCACAGACAGCGAGATAAATCAAACCACAAACTCCATCAGATACTATTTTTAAGGGAACCCCTGAAGGTCTATGTGTGTGGCCTCTGGGCGTGATCACCCAGACATCTTGGTGTGTGTGTGTGTGTGTGTGTGTGTGTGTGTGTGTGTGTGTGTGTGTGTGTGTGTGTGTGTGTGTGTGTGTGTGTCGTCTTCAGGTTTCCAGCAGGATAAAGAGAGTCACTCATCGTAACCGTCAGTCGTCAGCTTTGGGCCAGGAAATGTCTCTATCACACACAGTTTAATGGTGGTTTTGGTTTCCTAAAGGAAGCGGTGAGCCAGACAAAGGGTGAAGGACGGCGTTATTTAACAACAGGGGGGAGGAGAGAAGAGGAGAGAGGAGAGGAGAGGGGAGGAGAGGAGATGATCCAGTGATGGTGGGCGGGTTTTTGGTTTAGGTGAAGGTGGGAAAAAAAAAAACTAACAAATAAAAAGTTAATGTGCGCTCTGAGAGAATCCATCATATGGGTTTAATCAAGTGTCTGTTGCCCTTCTCAGCCAGAGAGAGAGATGATGGGGAAGACTGGTTTGGCGAGGGCTTCACAGGAAACCAGCTGGATCCAACTTCTCCAAGCGGCACAGCTGGATGATGGGGAAACAAGACGGTTGGATGTTTCAGCTGGCTTCTCCTAAACAGACAGAGACGAGACGTTTAACATCTTTTTTAATTATGGAAGAGGAGGAGCTGCCAAACTGAATTGTTGCAAATTACGTTTCTGTCAAATCAATTAAATTGATCAAAGTCGACTTTTGAGAAAAGGGAAGAAAATGTGCTGCATTAAATCTACAGCACTTCTTATTCTGTTATAGTCACTGTACTATTTAGAACCAGGGTCCACAGCATGACGTTCATTTACCATGTGTTTTTACACTTCCATTGTTTTATCCAGGCTCGGGACCTGGGCAGGGCCACAAATCATTTGCTACCATGTGGATTTTGTTCACTTGTGGTGCTGTTGAGTAAAGTTTATATAAGGAGGTCCCTGAACTGAACGGTTGCTGTTGACAGTTTAGCTGACAGTCACTAACTCAACAAGAAACAGCCACAAACCAAGAAAGTTCAGCAAAGAAGCAGAACTGTGCACGCTATTAACCTTGGACGTTCAGTAATGACAGAAATGTATTCAACGATTACACTCTGATGCAGTAAGTGAAAAATAAACCACTGTTGAAGAGATGTGGAACAGCAGTGTAGCTTTATACTGCACATATCTCTAAATAGACTGAGCGTCATGTGCACAGGAATGAACTCTTCCTCCTCGTGTCTAGTTCCAGTTTGTGATCTGAGGTGTTTCTGTCATCTTGTGCTGAGACATCAAAGAAAATCAAGTGAACACCTGAAAAGCTGCAGGTAGAAGCTTTGAGCACAGAGCGGCTGCAGGGCTCCACTTTAAATCAACAGTCAACACATAAAGATGCTTAAACACACACTGAGCACAGTGACCCTGCTTCTACTCACACACACAGACACACACAGACACAGACACACACACACAGACACAGACACACACACACACACACACACACACACACACACACACACACACACACACACACACACACACACCCTTCAGACTTTGTTTGCTCGTCCAAGTGGAGACAGCCTTGCAGCTTCTGTTTCAACACTAACCCAAGACTTGAAGATGCATAAACACACACTGCGCCTCCTTCAGGGACATTACGAGAGGATAAACACTTCCCACTGACGGGTTGATGGGAGTCTGTTAGAATCTCAGCCGGTGCTCTGTGTACATTAAACCACAGGTAACCTAGTGACCTAGTAACACTACTGTCTGTACCACATCACTGACTCTCAGTAGTTAAACAGCTGATGATTCAAACACAGCTCTACGTCTGTCGACCAGGGTATAAACACACTGAGCCGTGCAGTTTACTCCACTGATGCTCATCAGCAGAGAATCAGTTGATTACCTGTTAATACAAAATGATGATGTAAATGACATGAGAACATTTATCAGAGACTCACCAGCAGCGTGCAGGGACGTCTTCAGTACGGTGACTCGATGCTGGAAAAAACAACACAAAGACAGATCAGTGCCACAGGACCGATGACCTCGCTGTGCTGTACAATCTGATATCAGCTGTAATGACGCTGTTTATGATTTCAGACAGAACAAACAGAAAATAAATGAGATTGAAGTCAGAGCCGTGTTGTTTTTCAAGAACAGATGAGGCAGCACGGTTCTATCCCTGACACACCTTCAGGATGATGTAACCGCATCGCACACAAATACACAGCCGCAGTGTTCAAACCACTTCACACCCTATTCTCTCAAAACCACAGAAGAAGAAGAAGGTGAAAGGTCTGAACTGAAGACAGGACAGAGCTGAGAGCTGCAGAAAGCACAGAACAGAGACTGGAAAGCCGACATGTTGTGGGGAGAAAGTGTCGGCCCGCTGCTGAATATCTGCAGCTGAAACTTGTCGAGTCTTTTAAGCTTTGGACGCATAAAGAAACGTGAGAGTAACACTTACAACACTGAGACGTGTAAGTGAAGAGGAAGCTGTGTGCTGCATCAGCAGCCCCACGTTCACACCCTCCACGTAATCAGTCACATTATTATTTCTCACTGTTTGTTAAAAGTCTGCGACTGTAAACTAGAACGTCACCTCTGACCTGTCCTACATCTGAAGGCTCCAGGCCGTGTTAACATCTAAATTTAGGATCTGAATTGTTTATATTATCATATTACTTTATTTTGGGTGTGTATGTGTTGGCTAAATGAAAACACACAGAAAACCTCAACACAAGGTTGACAGGTTACAGCAGAACTGTACGACTGCAAGTAACTATTATTTTCAGTAATAACTGAGTGAGTAGAACGTCAGAACTGAAACTGTCCCTGAAGCCGAGGTGTGTCCGACACAAACACACAGGTTCTGTTTAATACGATAAAAACGACTCAGTACCGGCTGGTTTAGGGGGAACTAGTTGAAGGTTAAAATCTGAAAGCAGTTGATGTTTCAGCCAAACAGTAAAAACATACAAGGTGAATTCAGCTGAACAACAACTTATACTGTTAAATGTCATTTTCCTAATTTCCCACAGTGACATTAGACTGTGCAGAATGTAAACTATGCAGCCAGCTGCACATTATTAAACCTACTCCCAGATTAAATATTTGCAAAACATCTGACCTCCTCTGTCATATTTTCATTTTAGAGAAACGGTGAGTGAGTCGGGGGGGTAAACATCCAGCACAGTCCTTTTTGTTGAATCACTCTATCTTATCACAGAAACTGTGATATAAGCTTCTGACCACCGATAAGACCAGCAGCAGACAAAACAAGTCGGTTCAGCCATTCGAGAGCTGCAGCACAGTACAACAGGTCAGAGGACGGAAAGCAGAGTTCACAGTCAGGTGAGGGAGCGGGAAATGAGAGATGCTCTGATCACAGTGTGGAAACGGGTGACGTGGGGTTTGGTTTGGTTTTTTGAAGAAAGAGGGAGAATGAACTTCGACCTCACGAACGCCCAGCAGCTGTTTATTGTCTTTACAACACATCCAGCCGAGTTTACACAGCAGCAGAGAAAACGGATCACAGGGGAGATCCTGCATCAGCTCAGGGCGGAGTCGCATGTTTGTTTGTGTGCAGCCGCTGGGATGGAAAATAACAACAACTAAAAGGTCGAAGCTCATCAGTGTAAATATAGGTTAGACTGAGTGGGACTGCTTCTAATATCAGCTTTTATTTGTAAAAGGAAGAATGAGGTCAGACAAACTTCCTCTTCTCAGAAGATGTCACTCGTTCTTCATTTCCACTCTCAAAACTAACTGAACAGTGTTTGTCTTCTAAACAGAGACAAGACAAACGTACCGCTGTGTCTGAAAAGGAGTGAAAATAAATCTCAGATGATTCAAGGTGGCTTCATTCAGCAGGAAAACGGCAAACAGGTACCAAAGTAAAACCAGGCAAAACAAGAGAAGATTAAAGAGAAACTGGAGGCTTGAAGAGAGATAAGGAGGACAGGCAGCAGACGTGCACCGAGGAGGACGAGTGCAGACATGACAGTGACATTCCTGCCATTCTCTCAAACCTCACCCTCATTAGAAAAAAAAAAGCTCCCGTTAGGAAACAAAGGGCAGTTGATTCTCAGATACGTGACTGAGCCCGAGGCCAATAGGATTTCGAAGGCTGCTCCAACCTTTGTTTGTGTTACATTTTAAAAATCCAGACCTGTTTCCTCAGCACTAAATCCATACGACAGACATACTGTCACTTTCTAAACTTACATTTCTGTTAGCCAAGTAGCATCTGAGTAACATTTGACTGTTTGCTCCACAAATGCATCCTGACAAATTAAAATAAATAATAAAAGGCACAAGTGTTTAACCACCATGATGCCCGATGGACTGTGGAGTGCCACCGGAGGAAATGACATGCAGTGTATTTATACTGTATTTGTAAGGGACGTACTGTGTGATAGGTGAGTGGAAGTGTTGGTAGAGACCAAAAACTGAGCTAAAAGAGACAAAATATTGGACCAACTGTTTCTGAAAATAAGCAGTTATTTGATCACCTTATATTAACGTCACGTGTTTTCATTTTTGAATATGAATCAAGTTTTTACTGCAGCTTAATTTTGTTTGTCTCCTTTTCTCCTTCTGTTTGCATCACTATGTAAATTAGTCACATAAAAATAAGAGTGAAACATCTGTAAAGTGTCGGTGGTATCTTGGGCTAATAATGTTGAGTAGGAGATGTGGAGCCAACTTGGATGCAACTTGTAATTATGACTGAGGGGTGGGACGTGAACGGGTTTTCCCAGCTGGCAGCTTGTTTTTTCTGAATGCAACATCAAGAGGAGATAGGAGGAGGATGTGTAACCACTGAGAAGTGTGAGTGATTGTGCACATGCGGTCTGGCTCCATTCAGGGTTTTGCTGCTTGATTCTCCAACAAGGAAAGTGGTTATGAGAGATTCAAGCAACATGACAAACATCAAAAATCAACAAACTCAGCATCTCAGCACTCATATTACGATCAGCAGTTCCCTGTAATTATTTCAAAATGAAGCTCCTATCTCCACAGTTCATTCATCAGATTACAAACCACCCACAGGATGAATACATTAAGCTAATTACAGGCTGAAGCCAGACTTTTTACGTCACTTTCTCCCCAGATGTATAAGATCAAATTCAGTAATTGTGCTTCATATACGGATACATGTGCTTGGAGTTATATGAGGAGACAAAAGTCATACAAACGTGTCTGTAGCTGGAGGGGAATCAGTCTACAGCTCTGACAGAGCAGTAAATATTTCTTTAACAGTCAAATTAGTGAAGCAGACGTCTGCCCGTTCGTTCAGTGGCTCGAGACACTAGTTTCTGCTGGAGTTAGTGAGTAAAGTGAAGGCTGCAAGAGCGAGAGTGGCGTGAATCAGTGGTTTCTCGAAATCTGTTCAGATAAACTTCACTTTTTAAGTGTGTGTCCCGTTAATGTTTATTTCAATGATTATTTAGTTCACGTGTTGACTCGTTCTGCATTTTCCTGAATAATGACCATGAGAAGCTGCAAAGGACCTCGGTAAAGAGCTGAATCTCAAAACTGTAGATAAAACAGCTACAGATACTGAAGACCTGAGCTTCTGCTCCAGAGCTCGTGTGATTAGATTCTAAATGGTCCTGGTGATGAGGTTGAAGTGAACTATGAAATGATGCTGAAGGACCATGAGCTCGATGACAATGACTCATTTCCTCCTCTGAACATGGAGAATCCCTTCTGCTGCTCTGACTTCATCGTGTTTTGGAATCACAACGTGCTCAAAATCTAGAAAAGTCTCAGGTAGAACATGAAGGATTTCAATGAATCAGACTTGGTACAGGTGGATTTGCAGATGAAACAGTCAAACCACTGTCAGCTACACACACTTCCTGACAGTTAAAGGCCTCAACCCCCCCCCACCCTCACCAGAGCAGGAGGAGGCACCGTCTTCCTGACTGTGATTGACAGCAAAGAGTGAAAGAATGCAGTCAGACTGTTTTCAAAATACCAAACCCCCACACACAGATTTAATCCTGGGTGACGAGGACACGCACGACCACGCGCACCTAGACGAAGAATAGTTTAACTTGAACTAGAAGCAAACTCGACATCAAATGGCCACTTCCTCATGTCGTGTCGTACTTTGTTCAGTTCACATTACAAATACAGTTTCCTCTCAGCGAGTGATGCAGAGGTTCTGATCTAACTGTCAGTGTTAAAACGATCGATCAAAATAACTGATTCACCACAGGATGTCATGCTTTCATGTGTCTGTTATAAATAAATGTCAGAGCTTCTCACGTCTCTGTGTGAATGTGTGACAGTCCGATCTTTGATAAACACCGGTCCCGACTGTTTACTGATTTTATCACTTACATCCTGACATGAATTCCAGTGTTTCGCAGACGTGGATCGGCACGTTCTGTGCAGGTGCTTTTACTTCACCGTACAAGCTGAGATTTTAAGTTTCAGTAAACTCTCTGTCTGCACCTGCAGCAGCTGCTGAGCTGCTCGTTTCTTTTCCTTTAGGCTCGTCCGATGCAGTTTGACTATGAGTGGATGAGATTTGTATTTCACTATCTGGACATACAGTTGAGTCCCTCTCTCATGTAGGTGAGTGATACTTTAACCTGGAGAAAACCGGTTTTAGCTTTAGACCTACAGAACAATAACATTCTGCACTGAGGTCATTTTTCTTTAAATGCCCTGTTTTTAAATGAAAGGCTGAGCCTGAAGGCATCGCATCAGTTTCTCCTACTTGTTACAGGTGTAACGTTTGCTCCCAGCTTCATTGGGACAGTGCCAACATAGTGAGATTTAGAGCGCAGACTTCAAAACATAGACCTGAAACCAAGTGGCCGCATTATAAACATGATCATCTACTTTGACTGGTGCAGTTATAAAAAATGATCCAATCTGTCACTCATTCATCTGAGTGCTCTTGTGAATATCAGTGTCCTTAAGCAAGACACTGAACTCCACATTGTTGCTGATGAGATAAAAGGGAAAAATATCTCAGGAGAGATAAAAGCATCAACTAAGTGAGCCAGAAAACACCCAACATCTTTACTGTGGAGACACGTGGAGAGAGAGGCTGATGGAAAACTGGACAAATTCTGTGAGGAACAGGAGACGTCTTCATCTTTCTGTAAATATTGAAATAATAAATGAAGTTTCTAACAGCCCACAGCACGGCAGCATGTTTGCTGCTGAAACACATAATGCAAAAACCTCTCCGGTAATTCAGCACCGCCAGGACAGGTTCTCCACACTCATATCCGATTGTCTGTCAGCACCTGAAGTCATCCTGTGCCTTTATCTGTCAACAGTCGTGGTGGCTTTTCTTTACCATTCCCTGCATGTCTAGCAGGCTTGTGTGTATTCAGTTTCTGGAGAACGTTTTCTTTTTTAAGTCCTGCTTTGCTTGTCTTTCTAACTTTAAACTCATTATTCCACAACAGCTGTGATCTGGAGCACGAATAATAAAATAAATAAACTGAGAACTGAGTCTGAGAAACTCACTCCAGGAATTCAACCCTTTTATGTTCCTCCCTGCCCTAAACATCTAAAGTAGACTTCAGTTGTCAATAGCACACAGATATGAATTGAGAGTCCGTTTCCTCCCACCAGCAACACTAACATGAAGGCTGAGCGCAGAACAAAGCCGTCCTGTCGTCACTGTTGACAGCGTCTGACAGAGGCAAAGATAAAATCATACCAGAGAAGTCCAGACAGTCTGAAGCCCCAGAGCCCACAAGAGGAGCTCTACAGGTGTACACCTATCCTACCTGACACCCGATGACCTCCATGGCGTCTCGGGATCATCTGACCTCGTCAGTTTTCTGCATGGCTGACAGCAGTGTCTGTTTAAGAGGTTTCAGGGGGAGGGGACAGACTGGTTAAAGCTCTCACTCACACAAACAGGGTTTCCTCTATGACTATAAACAACCGTCCACGATATGGTCAACCACCTACATACAGCTGGTTTCTGTTTCAGACAAGAAAAAAAAAAGATGGACGTGAGGAAGTAGGTGGAAAACTGTGAAGCTAATGAAGCATGTGAAGTGTAAATGAATCTTTGCCTCCATGAATGTCCCACTATTAAAGGAAACATGGCACCTGTGCAAAAACAGCGATGAAACTTTTTAGAAAATGACCACGATGTCAAATTATAGTGGAATCGCTTTGGCATCGACGTCTTTGCGACCAACTTTCACGCTCTTGGTTTCGAATTGCTGAAGTGAGGAAGGTCCTGGCATGTCAAAGGCTGCGTCTGTCACTGACTCATCTATTTGTTCTTTGTTTCAGGATGGCAGCTTCCTGTTGTGCTCCACACTGTATTGAAATCTGATAGGATGTTGTGGTGCAGGATTGCATCACTGCTGCAGTTCAGGTGTGTAAAACAGTTTCCTCCTGCAGCGCTGTGGTGCTTAAATGAACGGAATGACTGCGTTTACTCAGTCTTTCAGAAGTCACAGTGCGGTCTCAGCTTCATGACCAAGTGCATTTTGTTATTTTTCTGGACTGAAGACTTTATTTTATTTATTACAACTGACATCAAGTTATTTTATTCCAGAGACCAAAAAGCTACTTGTCTTATCAATCTCCATGTAACCAAAGTTAATATTGTAGTTGTTCTGTTGCTTTCTTTGTCACATATCATTCTTATCAACACATTTGTCCATTTGTACTAGAACTGTCACTGATGTTAAAGACTTCTTGTCCTGAAACACTGACAGAAGCTGCTGTATCGAGGGTCAAGAGTGACCTTAACCTTTTTGCCAACAGAGATCATGTGATGAGACTGAAAGCTCCAGAACAGTTGCTACATAGATTAAATGGAGAGATTGTTCCTACGCTGCAGAGTCCAAGTTCGGGAATATCTAAAAGTTGTTGTATTTCTTATTATGGTAAATAGTTTTTTTAAGAAGGTAGCCTACAGTCCTCCGCTAGAAGAATTTCCTCTGATGCTGGAGACATTAACCTGTTTCCTCAAGCAGCATTTGTCACTTTACAAAAATAAATGCCTTGGGGATACGAGAAGTGGATTCTGTTTAGAGGGATTTTAGGGCAACAAAAAGAATTTCTGAAGTGAGGAAACATCATTTATGCTGCAAATTTGACAGTTACAGTTGCAGCAGTGTCGAAGGGTGTGGCAGTGCCGTGTGTGTGTGTGTGTGTGTGTGTGTTCATGAGTATAACATGTTGTAAGATGTCGAGGCGTGAAAGGAATGAAGAGAATTTCCTAGAAGTTTGTGAAGTGGCTGACATTACTGAGCTAGTGGACGTATAGACACAAAGACAATGAAAGACATGGTATGTTACTTAAAAGCCCATGGAGAACACACACACGCAAACACACACCTTTACATTACAGATTTAAACACTGAAGCAGCCTTAGGTTAAAAAAACTGCAGCACAGAAAGTCATCGGACATCAATGGGGCTCATTTGGCTGAATGGGAGCAAATTTCCTGCAGGTTCAACATCTGGTGCAAAGGCTTCGATACCCAGACGACAGAGTTATTTATACTCATGGTTTGGGAATTATAAGCAGCAAGACGCATATGGCTGGAATCTGCACACAGTTCTGTACATTTTCCTGACTAACAACATGGCTGAGGAAATGATCTACTCCATTTGAAGACTATAATTCAGCTAATACTATATCACCCACATGGAAACTAGTTTTACAGCTTTAGATTTCAGTCAGTGTGTTCACCTGCATACCAAAACCAGACTCCTGTGACTAATCCAGTGTCCTCTCTACGAATATGCTCCGATAGACCAGATCAGTGGCTATGTTAGACTTTAGAGAGCAGAGTACTTACGGTACTTTCTGTCTGCAGTACACGGTTAAAGCGATGGCAGCACCGATGGCAACGAGGACACCGATGGCGATTCCAGCGATTGCGCCATCTGAGAGACCATGATCCAGTGTTCCCTCCTCTAGAAAAAGAAAACATGAAAGATTTCTAATATTGATCTCATTGATTTAACTTTCTGGCATTTCCCTGTAAATAAGCAAATCGTTCCTTAATAACATTATTGCTAAATTAATGTGGAAACTGCTGCCATGTCCAGGGGCAACTTCAGCGCTTTTGAGAACTGAAACCACAGAGAGGAAACAGATATGAGACTGTGTGTATGTGGTATTTAGTGAGTAACTGCTTTAGATGTGATCATTATGTTCATACTGTACATGCCCATATGACAGACAGTGTGATGCGTCATTTTTAAGATTCAGCCAGTGACATGTACGTGTAAACAGAAGTTTCAAAAGGTAAAGGAGAATATTGAGAGACGTGTTTACACCCAGGTTTTGCTCCATTACGAAAAATGAGGAAACCGAAGGTATTGACTAGTGGATGAATACTAACTTGCATGTACAGTCACACGTTCTACTGCCAATAATAATTTGTGCAGCTGATACAGTGACCAGCCTGTGTCAAAAACTAATCTAGGTACTAATCCAGGCTACAGATGTGAAACTTACTCTTGACTTCCAGGTTGAAGCTGGAAGTGGTGCTCTTGCCAGTGACAGGGTTGTAGGCCTCGCACGTGTACGTTCCACTGTTTGTTAGATCAGCCTTCTCGATGACATACTTCTCGGTTGTGACATTGGTCAATGTGCCGTTCAACTTCCAGGTGAAGTTGGCAGGAGGGATGGATGGTGCAGCGCAGGTGAACACCGCACGACGGTTCTCCTCTACTTGCTTGTCACCTGTCACCTGGGCCGGTTCAGGACCAACTGCACCCAAAAAATAATAATCATAAATATATATACATACACAGACAACTCAAAGGGAGTGAGGCTCATAATGTCATTACCATTTGTGAATGAACCGTGTCACATGCAGTCAGATCCTGATTTTTATTACATGGGCACATAAAGACTTTCCTTTAATTTAAAAGCCTCTACATCAACGTCTGGTAATAAAAGTGCTATAAAAATCAATCACTACCAGCACAAACAAACAGACATCCTCCTAATGTAAAACCATAAACCTAGACAACACTGCTGCATCATTCCCACATGTTCGAGTGTCTTAGTAAAACAAACACTTACAGTTCACCACCATCCTGTAGGAGGCTTTTTCCGTGCTGACGGGGTTCTCGAGGTGGCACTTGTACTCGCCGTTGTCTTCTTTCTGCAGCGGGTTGATCATCAAAGAGCTCATGTCTTGGGAGAACACAACGCGGGAGCTGGCCAGCAGAGGTTTGCCGTCTTTATGCCAGGTCGTAGTCTTCACGGTTCCTGCTGTCGCCTGGCAGCTGAGGTTGGCTGTGCTGTTGCCAGCGATGAGGGTCGCAGTTGGGCCGGTGATTCTAACACCGGAGATGGGGTCTGTGGAAACGGTTAAGAGAGAGATACGTTTTCTGTGAACACTTTCATTTTTATCTTGTGAACACAGTTTAATAAAAAACAAGTCAAGCTAAAGGTCGGGAGACTCAAGAGTTGGATGAGTTAGAGTTGGATGAAACTCAGTAGCCAAAGAGAGACATCCTGACTTTTAGGCAGTAGTATAAGTCAAACTCTGAAGCCAAATGCATGACCCATAAATCAAGGCCATTTCCTCATTAGATCCCTAATGAGGACCCTCTAATGTAAAGTATTATATAAATAATTGATCAATACAGTGGAGTTGAGTGGACTAAAGCATCTGTGAGTGCACTAATCTTAGGAGCCTTAAACACGCTGCCCATTTTCAATGTATTAAATTCAGAATCTAAAGATGATATCAGAACATTTAGATTCAAGAGCATCTGAAACAAACATGATTCACCCCCCCGCCCCCTTTCCTACTGTAGTGTGGGTAATCTCTCCTTTGAATTTCTGCCGTACACTGAGTCATCAAACAAACTTGTGCATTTTATTTTCTTTTTCATGCAAACTGCCCCACCCCCCCTCCATTTCAGTCTCTCTTATCACACAGGAAGAAAACACAGAAACCCTCGAGGGCAAAATGTAAGGCCATCCCCCGATCCAGCAGGTTTTGCACACACACAAAAGGTATGCTGCCAACGTGAAAACAACATCCTCCAAAAACAACTAAACAGCTCCTTGGGGGTAATTACAGACAGGACAGAGTCATGTTGCAGGTCTGTTGACTGGGAGCTGCACGACATTTTAACACCTTCCAGGTAAAAAGTGACGTGTGGGTCAGTACAGACTGTGTTTACTGGAATCTCACGAGCAGCCGCTGTGACTAATGTGCAGCCAGTTGACAGTCTCATGCTTTGGCGGCATGTCACCATGAAAATAAAAGGTTTCAGTCTGTTCTCAGCTGCCTGTTGGTTCCAGCATCTGCCGCACCTTTTATTGTTTGTTGTTTAGCTGAGCTGTATATGAAGTATGTGTCTATATAATGGCTCCACTTCTGTGTTCTGTTAATGCCTGAATGTTGCTGATGCATTAACAATTAGCACAAGCACTTTTCTCCCACTTTAGTATTTGAAATTCACTGTAACTGTGGATTTCATTGCCCGGCGCAGAGTACACTGAGCACATGTGGGAGGAAAGGACAAGCAAGTGGGAGGTTCATTCAACTGAGGCAGAGCAAAGTAAATTGCTGATATTTTGGTAGAAGATATATCAAGATCTTAATGGTGATTTTTGATGTCCCTTTCTGGAAAAACATCCTTTTGCTGCCTCAAATAACTTCAATCTAATATCGATCCTCGTCAACTAGTAGCTGTATTTCTCTTGGTGTTAGTTAAAAGTGTCTTCATTTATCCATACGATTATATTATTTATGGATTAAAATTAAGCCTCTCTTTCAAATATTTTTTCCTGAAGCTATCTAAAGGCTGCAGGATGCGTGTGCACCATAGCACAGTAGACATTCACTGTTTACCTTCATTAAATGAAGGCATATGGCACTAGGCTGCTACAAAACCATCCCGCACACGTCTACATGTCAGACTGTTCGTTTACAAGTTGGTATGTGTGCATGTGGTCGTAAACCTCCAGTTTTAACATTAATCACCAACAAAATACATAAACAAAACCACAAAAATCTTTAGGTCTTATCCTCTGGGAACCATGAATACAAGTACAAGCACTCATGGTTATCCATGTGAGAGCTGAATCAAAGCCATCGCCCAACAGACAAGCATCTGTGCAGGATTTAACTCTCAAATATATCCTAGGTTCTGTAGCAGGTCATGAAACAACATAGAATTGGCATCTGGCACCACACTTGTTTTATCCTTCATGCTACATTACTCACCCATCACAATGAAGGAAACAACAGGGGAGGAGACGGCGCGCAGGGTCTTGGCGTTGCTGGCTAGACAAGTGTAGTTGTCCAACTGAGCCCCTATTCCACTATCTTTGATTGCTTGCAGAGAGAGCACAGGACCTGAAACCCCCATTATTTGCTGGCTGTGGTACCAGGTGAAGGTGGCGGGGGGGCTAGAGACGGCAGAACAGGACAGAGTGAAGTTGGCGTCAGACCTGATGAACGGCTGAACCACCTGAGGAATGATGGTGACAGGATCTGGCCCATCTATGGAGAAATCAAACACAGAGAGTGGTTCAAATTCAACATGACTGGAAGAAATGTTATAAAGAGTCTACATCAGTCTCTTATCAGTACCTCCAAGGTAAAACTGTAATATCTGCATTTATAAACATTAACTGTATTCATGTAATATTTAGCACAGCACAGCTTAACTGATGCCATTCTGTTCCTGCTGGTGGTTTTTAATGTTGAAACCCTCCTCAGCTGATGTAGTAAGTTTTTGATTAATTAGTAACTGGGTTGCTGAGAGGTCGATGTCATTTTGCTGCCTTTCAGGTTAGTCATGAGGAAGGAGAGGAAGTAGAGGGCAGTGTGTACACAGTGGGGTTTTAGTCAGAGTGCACAGGCTGAGAAGGAGCGCTCTGCAAACACACACCACAGTTTAAACTGCAAAAACTTGTTCGATTGTTAGGGTTTAAGAAATCTGACCAGGTTCTTCAAGTCTTAACAGTAACACTGAAGAACCGAAGACTGAAGAAAAACAATAAGTGCAGCATTTAGTTTACACTGTACAGAACAATGAAACATGGTTTTTGACAAATGACTAGTTAAGGTGTGAAGGAGCGACAGTAACTGACTCATGTCTGACTTTCTTTGTTGTCTAACGGGTGTGGAGCTCACTGAGTGAAGTGCAGCATTTCAAACAATGCAGGACTAAGACCTAAAAGTAAAGAAATGTATGCAGAGGACCAGGATCAGCCATGAGGATGACGGTTTTAAAAAAAACAGAAGAAGAAATTGACAAATGTACCATATCAGGAGCTAAGAAGCTGAAAATGAATCAGACATGACAAAGGAATTAAAACACATTTAATCTAATCTCTAATAAAAACCCTGTTAACTAAAGTTCTCTGTTTAAAAACCAGTCGGGTTGTTGTTGTTAGCAATAGAGCCCAGACCCTCTACCCTCTACCTCTGACCAGCTGTGTGTTCTGATGCTAAGATGCATAGAACCCCACCCTCCGCTTACTCACACACTTCCTGTGTGGAAGGAAGTAGAAAACCAGCAGTGTGGGTGCAGTACTCACAGTACACAGTGAGGTTGAAGGGTGCGCTCTGGGCCGTCTGCAGGTTGTTCCTGGCCGTGCAGTAGATGGGGCCGAGCAGGTCTGTCCTGAGAACCCCTGTGATCGTCAGTACACTGGACGTTTTATCCTGTGACACAACGCAACAAAGAAAACGTTAGATACAAGTTATTAGAATAAATGAACAAATGTTTTTTTTTATTCTGTAACCTGAATTATTTAAAACCAGGAAACATCTTCTGTTTCTTTTTTGGTTTTGCTAGTGTAAAGCTACAGAACTTTTCATCAACTTCAATGTTAATGGCAAAGAGATTTTGAAAATCAAATAGACCTGTTTTAAAGTTATTCGACTGTTGGCCACAATGGCCGTGGTGCCGTTGGTCCAGCTGAACATGAGAAAGGAGCCTTTCGCAGAGCAGTTCAGAACCACAGTGCTGTTGTATTCAACTGCCTCAGGTGGGTTGGGCGTGATGACCACATCTGACACCGGGTCTGTGGGAGACACAGGGAGGTCATCATCATCAGTACAGTTCAATATAAATAAAGTTAAATAAACATCAGCATAAGAAAATAGATAAATTAAAATAAAAACAAACCATCCTAAACTCTTAAATCAAGACTAGTTTTATTATTTGATCCCACGTTTTCTGACTTTTTGGATCTGATGCGGTTTTTATTTCACTTCCTCCATGTTTAAAGTCAGTCTTGGTTAATTCTCTATAACGTACAGACACAGAAACAGAAACAGAAACAGAAACAGAAACACTGGTGCTGCTTTTGTGATCACAGTTTGGCTACTGTAAATGAAACTCAACACTTCCTCACCTTCAAGCAGCTCCAACTGAGTAACCTTTGTAAAACATCAACTCAAACTAAGTGGTAATTGTCATCCTGTAGGGACGACGTGACCCTGCAGATGTTTACGTCCCATTTCTTAGTGACCAACTGGTTGAATCACCAGAGAACATGACGAACTTCCTTCATTAAAATAAGTCAGAGATACAACTGCTGGGACACTGAGGACAACGGTGAGTTGACTGTGTTTCCCAAGATGCAGTTCACTTAGAAACATCTGGCTCCAGCTTCATTCTTTACATCAGCTGCACATATGAAGCCAAAACCTGATCTTTACTTTTATACTTGAAGAATGAAATCTGAAAAAGAATCCCACAATAGGTCTATAGTAAGGAAAAGAACCAAGAACCAAACCACAACCAGCAGCTAAACTGCCAGATGGTCAATTTCAATCTTTCCCTGATGGATTTTACATCAAAGCAGAGAGTGTGTTGATGACACCCAGCTACAAACAGCAGTGGAAAGGCAGCATGACGACATGCACGGATGGAGAATAGAACAACCTGCTCGCCCGAGGCCGGTTTCTCTTCCATCTACATTTGAATGGAGTGAATGAAGAAGTGGCAGCAACTCGACCCGCCTGACTCGTGTGCAGGCTGTTTATTGGCGATTAGGCAACATTCAGGGGTGTGGGAACAATGTGAAGGAGCAGTAACCAGTTCTGACAGCAGCACAAGCTTAGTTCATCCAGTCTTTTTGGAGATAAAGATACATTTGGTCAAATGTCTGTGAACCAAACTGCCCTGCAGGGACACTTAGGACCTACTCTACTGTGAGCACTACGGAGGAGGCTGAAGAGTTTTTGTAATTTTCCTGAGTATTTGCCAAGTGTGTGGTTTTACTGGTTGATCGCTGTGTGGAAATGAACGTAACTGTTCATGCCTGCTCCACTGCCAACCATCCTTTGACAAATAAAGGCTGAAGCTGGCGACGTGTAGCTGACACAAGCCCGACCGGAGACGTTTTGTTAGCAAAGCCGACAGAACTATCGACTGTGTACAAGCTGCAACAATTAGTCAATGGAAAAATGGATCAGCAAGTGAGAGATAATGGGTGATTTGTTAGATTCATTAGTCAGCAACTTCCTGAAACAACTTCTCAGTGTATCTTTTAAATCAAGGTGCAGCTCGGGATGACATGCTCCAAATAACTCCTCAGTGTTTAGACCATAACTGGTCGATCTTACACAGACCTGTACTCTACTAGTGACGACTGAGGGTTGGCACATATTGTGAAACCTTCTTATGTATTTTTTTAAATCTTGTAGTGACTGTGTGGGTGATATGCCCCCCCCCCCCCCCCACACACACACACACACTTCCTGTGTTATTAGCACACGTGTGTTATACTACACTGATTATCACATATTACTGTATGCAGTGATGTAAGGCGTGAGTTCAGAGTCGTGGGACTCGTCCTTCATCTGGAGAAGGTTTACGTCCACTTCTTTATTAACTGGTTTTGGTTTCTCCTGGAAAGCAGCTGAGTGATGCTGCTGAAACACAGAATCGAAACCAAACAGGACCTGTTCCACAAAACCAAACGTAGGAGCTGCAGGGGAAGCGCTGATTCTCAGTGGGTTTGATTTTCCTTAGATTTTGAGGTTAACCAGTCCAACACACACTCACAGAGTCAGTCACTCTGATGAAGAGCCACACCCTGAAGCAGCAAAGTGAAATCTCCCCAGCACAGGTACAGTGGAGGTGGGAGTTCAAATCTTCATAAACTGCTCAGGTAACACTTTGTGGAGGGGCATTTCTGATTTCCGTTCCTGTGCCTTCTACTGTAAATGCACCAACCTCCACTGCAGACAGTCTACATCGCAAAGCCACGGAATGGAAGCGAACACCGGACTGCGTTTAAAATAACTGCAGTTTAAAGCCCCACTGGTTCTCAGTGACTCTACAAGCATCAGATGTAGAACAACAAACTTTTCCCTGAATCTTTATGAGACACTGTGCAACTCGGCATGTGTGTGATCCCCAGCAGAATAACTGGAATAAAAATAGAGAAGCTGTCCTGTAAAGGACGCACGGCAGGTGTGAGGACAGGTGCAACTCACACAGAACTCGGAGCTGGATGTCGTCGGTTAAGGTTCCGGCGTCAGAGATGATGTTGATGGTGTAATCCCCGGAGTCCTCGGCCTTCAGGGACATCAGGGTCACGAAGCCGTTGGTCTGGTTCACCACCACTCGTCCCTGGTAGGGCTTGGCCACGTTCACCGACGAGGGGCTCAGGGTGACGATATTAATGGCTTTATTCACACCGTCGTTGAAAGTCCAGGTGATGAAGGCGAAGGACGGGGAGTCCACCAAGGTCCTCAGGGTCGCATTGGATCCCAGGATTGCGTCCAGGGGACCCTGCGGGAGGAGACCCTGTCCTGTGCAGCATCCTGAGGGAAAGAAGTCAGGTTAAAGAAGTTAAAGAAATGATGGACTCATTTAATGAAACCTCCTCTACACGACTTCATGTCCAGATCAACTGGTTCTCACCGATAAAACAAAGCAGGAACACGAGAGGTTTGAAGGCGAACGGATCCATTCCGGACGGTTCGAGTGTTTCCAGCAGACGCAGAGACGAGAAGTGAGCGGCAGGACCTGCTGCAGCGTGTGGAGGGAGGGACACACCCAGACTGTATGAACACACACCTAAACACACTCCTCCTGTTTTATACTGCAGCACACACTCACACACACCCACACACACGCACACACACGCGTATGCGTCATTGGTGTGATGAGATGTTTGTTTTTGATCCATCCCACTGGTTCATGGTGAGTTTCTATTGAACTCTGTCCATCACACATCTCAGAGTCTCTGCTGCCACCCAGTGGACATCAGCGGGGCTGATTCACCTGCTACTGCTCCACCTGCCGGACACCTGGGTCAGGTGTTAATACTAACAACAAACTATTTCTATAGCTCAGTTTAGTGAGTAATATAGAGTAATTATACTCTGTTAACTATCCATTAACGTACATTTGAATATCATGATTATTAAAACCCCTCAGCCAATAAAAAGCTGATTATTAAATATTTAGTTAGGATTGATGGATATTTAGTTTCCATCCAATCAAAGATAAAATCAGGTGCAGCTGTAAGTGTTCTTCCTTTTGCTGATCTAAATGGAACAAAGCACTCACATTAATCAATGAAACACTGACCACATAAAAAGAGGAAAGTGAAAAGTTATTTCTGCTTACAAGACTCGTTTGTTCAGTTCCTACTTGAACAAACACGCTTCTAAAGTAATAAGACTCAGTGTTGTGTCGTTTTACAGTGACTCAAGGCTCCAGCTGCAGTTTTACATCCAGTGCACTTTGTTATTGACGCGTTTCCTGTCATGTACCTGTGCTGCTCGTTGGAGTTTAGAACAACAGGCTGGACTTTAACAGACCGTCTCTTAGACTAGTTCAAACTAACTTTTTTTAAATGAAATAAAAATTGTTGCTGGCTGGAGAGAAGCATCACAAAGATAAACTACAAGAAAAAACTCTTTAGGTTTCTAAAAACAGAACCTGAACAAATCAATACAAACAGATCATTTGGCAAGTGCATGAATTTTATTATGTCTGAGCTGATTCTGAACATTGTCTTCTCACACCAGAGATACAGATATGACTCGATAAACACAGTGACCCTCATCAGGGTCATATGCACTCGGTATGTTCTAAGTCTGTTCTAAAACTTGTATAATGAGGACATAACCACCAAACCTACTATAAGATTGATCAAGGTTCACAACAGGATGATGTCAACAGGCTGAACATTAACATTCAAGTACCTCAGCTACTGAATTTGGAGATTTGAAGACACAAAGTTGACACTTTTGTCATCGAAAGAAGATCGGTCCAAAGTCCGAAGACCTGAACAACATCCAGGAGGACCTGGATGTTGTTCAGGTCTAATCCACGGCTACAGGAACAACTTGTGTGAGGTTATTTCTCTGTTCAACCAGTTCCTAAAACACAGTCTCACTTACTTTTTCCACACTCACTCTGTTTGTTTGGTGACTTCAATAACGACTTTAGAAATATATTATTTATATATTATGTAGATAGATATTTATTTATAGATATTTCAGGTCACATATTTGCAGAAACCAGGAAAAATAGTTCACTAATTTCCCTGATGTGAAGACCACAGGTAAGCAGTGCTCACACTCAGTCCCCACAGTCTAAATCACAGGTTAAGGTTCATGAAAGAAATCCTTCAGTGGAGAGTTCGACTTTCCTCCTGAATGAGCTGCTGTCATGATGTCATTCTACTTCTGCAGTCCACAATACACTTGTGGTTTTTGATCTGCGAATGCCACGTGAACCTCCTGTCACACATGCTGCAGTGAAACGGCTTCTCCTCCGTGTGCAGGGCCATGTGTGTGGTCAAATTAGCCTTTTTTGAAAATCGTTTACTACAAACCGAGCAGCTGAACGGTTTCTCTCCGGTGTGGACTCTCATGTGATTGACCAAAGTGCACCGCAGGCTAAAGCTCGTGTTACAAACTGAGCAGGTGAACGGCTTCTCTCCTGTGTGGACTCTTAAGTGTGTGGTCAAATTAGAGTTCTTGCTGAATTTTTTACCACAGAACGGACACGCAGATGTTTTCTCTCCCGTGTGACATTTCACGTGAATCTGCAGGTGGCCGCTGCTGCCAAATCTTTTACCACACTCAGAGCAGCTAAAAACTGTTTTAGCTGCGTTAAATCCCAGATCACTTCCACTAAAAACTGACTGACGTTCCCTGCTGCCATCGTCACTGTCTTCAGTCTCAGAGGAACATGAAGTCGTCTTATTAGTAGCTGGCTGTAAATGTTTCCCGGGATCAAAGTTCCTAGCTGGTCCTCTGTGGTCGTCTTTGTTGGCTTCAGATTTGAAACAATATGTGGAAATACTCCCCACAGTTTGGCTTCGATGAAGCTGTGAAGACAGAGGTTTCTCTTCATCATCATCATCACCTCCTTCACTCTTCACAGGGACAGAAGTAAACACACACTTGACATCAGCTTTTTTCAGCTGCTGTCCGTCCTGACTGGTCCAGAGTTCCTCCTGTTCCTCTTTAATCTGTGGGGGCTTTGGTTCCTCCTGGTCTACACCAGGGCTCCACTGCTGCTCTTCCTTTAGTTGCTCTTTAATCACCGTTAGCGTCTTGACATTTACAGGAACCACTGAAAAATAAAATAACAAATTGTTTTATTAAAATACCTTTATTAAGCTCAGAGTTATTATTTCCTAGTATTTCATTATTTAATGGCAGTTTAAGTGTCTTAATCTATTTTTTGGACTGTAAATCAAAATTAACTGTAGTGTCATAAGGAGAAAGACTAAAAATGACAAGATGAAAACAGAATAATGCTGTAAAACTCCTCCAGGTGTAAGATCCAGATGACCTGGTGATGATATGATGATGTTCTCTCTCTGTCCTAGATACAGATGGATCAAGTCTGGAGTTTCATTTGCTGATGACTGAGCTCATCTCGTCTGTGAATATGTGGATACTTAACGTAGAAAACAATGTTCCTAACCTAATGCACATTACAACTCGTGTCCTAACATCTCTACAGCTGTCATTAACACCTTATAAACAGTCACCTGCTCGTGTCCTAACATCTCTACAGCTGTCATTAACACCTTATAAACAGTCACCTGCTCGTGTCCTAACATCTCTACAGCTGTCAGTAACACCTTATAAACAGTCACCTGCTCGTGTCCTAACATCTCTACAGCTGTCATTAACACCTTATAAACAGTCACCTGCTCGTGTCCTAACATCTCTACAGCTGTCATTAACACCTTATAAACAGTCACCTGCTCGTGTCCTAACATCTCTACAGCTGTCATTAACACCTTATAAACAGTCACCTGCTCCTGTCCTAACATCTCTACAGCTGTCATTAACACCTTATAAACAGTCACCTGCTCCTGTCCTAACATCTCTACAGCTGTCATTAACACCTTATAAACAGTCACCTGCTCCTGTCCTAACATCTCTACAGCTGTCATTAACACCTTATAAACAGTCACCTGCTCGTGTCCTAACATCTCTACAGCTGTCAGTAACACCTTATAAACAGTCACCTGCTCCTGTCCTAACATCTCTACAGCTGTCATTAACACCTTATAAACAGTCACCTGCTCCTGTCCTAACATCTCTACAGCTGTCATTAACACCTTATAAACAGCCACCTGCTCCTGTCCTAACATCTCTACAGCTGTCATTAACACCTTATAAACAGTCACCTGCTCCTGTCCTAACATCTCTACAGCTGTCATTAACACCTTATAAACAGCCACCTGCTCCTGTCCTAACATCTCTACAGCTGTCATTAACACCTTATAAACAGTCACCTGCTCGTGTCCTAACATCTCTACAGCTGTCATTAACACCTTATAAACAGTCACCTGCTCCTGTCCTAACATCTCTACAGCTGTCAGTAACACCTTATAAACAGTCACCTGCTCGTGTCCTAACATCTCTACAGCTGTCATTAACACCTTATAAACAGTCACCTGCTCCTGTCCTAACATCTCTACAGCTGCATTAACACCTTATAAACAGTCACCTGCTCCTGTCCTAACATCTCTACAGCTGTCATTAACACCTTATAAACAGTCACCTGCTCGTGTCCTAACATCTCTACAGCTGTCAGTAACACCTTATAAATAGTCACCTGCTCCTGTCCTAACATCTCTACAGCTGTCATTAACACCTTATAAACAGTCACCTGCTCCTGTCCTAACATCTCTACAGCTGTCATTAACACCTTATAAACAGTCACCTGCTCCTGTCCTAACATCTCTACAGCTGTCATTAACACCTTATAAACAGTCACCTGCTCCTGTCCTAACATCTCTACAGCTGTCATTAACACCTTATAACCAGTCACCTGCTCCTGTCCTAACATCTCTACAGCTGTCATTAACACCTTATAAACAGTCACCTGCTCCTGTCCTAACATCTCTACAGCTGTCAGTAACACCTTATAAACAGTCACCTGCTCCTGTCCTAACATCTCTACAGCTGTCATTAACACCTTATAAACAGTCACCTGCTCCTGTCCTAACATCTCTACAGCTGTCATTAACACCTTATAAACAGTCACCTGCTCCTGTCCTAACATCTCTACAGCTGTCATTAACACCTTATAAACAGTCACCTGCTCCTGTCCTAACATCTCTACAGCTGTCATTAACACCTTATAAACAGTCACCTGCTCCTGTCCTAACATCTCTACAGCTGTCAGTAACACCTTATAAACAGTCACCTGCTCCTGTCCTAACATCTCTACAGCTGTCAGTAACACCTTATAAACAGTCACCTGCTCGTGTCCTAACATCTCTACAGCTGTCATTAACACCTTATAAACAGTCACCTGCTCCTGTCCTAACATCTCTACAGCTGCATTAACACCTTATAAACAGTCACCTGCTCCTGTCCTAACATCTCTACAGCTGTCATTAACACCTTATAAACAGTCACCTGCTCCTGTCCTAACATCTCTACAGCTGCATTAACACCTTATAAACAGTCACCTGCTCGTGTCCTAACATCTCTACAGCTGTCAGTAACACCTTATAAACAGTCACCTGCTCCTGTCCTAACATCTCTACAGCTGTCATTAACACCTTATAAACAGTCACCTGCTCCTGTCCTAACATCTCTACAGCTGTCAGTAACACCTTATAAACAGTCACCTGCTCCTGTCCTCACATCTCTACAGCTGTCATTAACACCTTATAAACAGTCACCTGCTCCTGTCCTAACATCTCTACAGCTGTCATTAACACCTTATAAACAGTCACCTGCTCCTGTCCTAACATCTCTACAGCTGTCAGTAACACCTTATAAACAGTCACCTGCTCCTGTCCTAACATCTCTACAGCTGTCATTAACACCTTATAAACAGTCACCTGCTCCTGTCCTAACATCTCTACAGCTGTCATTAACACCTTATAAACAGTCACCTGCTCGTGTCCTAACATCTCTACAGCTGTCATTAACACCTTATAAACAGTCACCTGCTCCTGTCCTAACATCTCTACAGCTGTCATTAACACCTTATAAACAGTCACCTGCTCGTGTCCTAACATCTCTACAGCTGTCATTAACACCTTATAAACAGTCACCTGCTCCTGTCCTAACATCTCTACAGCTGTCAGTAACACCTTATAAACAGTCACCTGCTCCTGTCCTAACATCTCTACAGCTGTCATTAACACCTTATAAACAGTCACCTGCTCCTGTCCTAACATCTCTACAGCTGTCATTAACACCTTATAAACAGTCACCTGCTCCTGTCCTAACATCTCTACAGCTGTCATTAACACCTTATAAACAGTCACCTGCTCCTGTCCTAACATCTCTACAGCTGTCATTAACACCTTATAAACAGTCACCTGCTCCTGTCCTAACATCTCTACAGCTGTCATTAACACCTTATAAACAGTCACCTGCTCGTGTCCTAACATCTCTACAGCTGTCATTAACACCTTATAAACAGTCACCTGCTCCTGTCCTAACATCTCTACAGCTGTCATTAACACCTTATAAACAGTCACCTGCTCCTGTCCTAACATCTCTACAGCTGTCATTAACACCTTATAAACAGTCACCTGCGCCTGTCCTAACATCTCTACAGCTGTCATTAACACCTTATAAACAGTCACCTGCTCCTGTCCTAACATCTCTACAGCTGTCATTAACACCTTATAAACAGTCACCTGCTCCTGTCCTAACATCTCTACAGCTGTCAGTAACACCTTATAAACAGTCACCTGCTCCTGTCCTAACATCTCTACAGCTGTCATTAACACCTTATAAACAGTCACCTGCTCGTGTCCTAACATCTCTACAGCTGTCATTAACACCTTATAAACAGTCACCTGCTCCTGTCCTAACATCTCTACAGCTGTCATTAACACCTTATAAACAGTCACCTGCTCCTGTCCTAACATCTCTACAGCTGTCATTAACACCTTATAAACAGTCACCTGCTCCTGTCCTAACATCTCTACAGCTGTCATTAACACCTTATAAACAGTCACCTGCTCCTGTCCTAACATCTCTACAGCTGTCATTAACACCTTATAAACAGTCACCTGCTCCTGTCCTAACATCTCTACAGCTGCATTAACACCTTATAAACAGTCACCTGCTCGTGTCCTAACATCTCTACAGCTGTCATTAACACCTTATAAACAGTCACCTGCTCGTGTCCTAACATCTCTACAGCTGTCATTAACACCTTATAAACAGTCACCTGCTCCTGTCCTAACATCTCTACAGCTGTCATTAACACCTTATAAACAGTCACCTGCTCCTGTCCTAACATCTCTACAGCTGTCAGTAACACCTTATAAACAGTCACCTGCTCCTGTCCTAACATCTCTACAGCTGTCAGTAACACCTTATAAACAGTCACCTGCTCGTGTCCTAACATCTCTACAGCTGTCATTAACACCTTATAAACAGTCACCTGCTCCTGTCCTAACATCTCTACAGCTGTCATTAACACCTTATAAACAGTCACCTGCTCGTGTCCTAACATCTCTACAGCTGTCATTAACACCTTATAAACAGTCACCTGCTCCTGTCCTAACATCTCTACAGCTGTCATTAACACCTTATAAACAGTCACCTGCTCCTGTCCTAACATCTCTACAGCTGTCATTAACACCTTATAAACAGTCACCTGCTCCTGTCCTAACATCTCTACAGCTGTCTGTAACACCTTATAAACAGTCACCTGCTCCTGTCCTAACATCTCTACAGCTGTCATTAACACCTTATAAACAGTCACCTGCTCCTGTCGTCTCCGTCCTCCCGGCCTCCTGCAGCAGTCTGCGCTGCCGGTCGAGCTCTTCTTCATACTCCGCTAGCGTTCGTTCAAACAACCCGAAAATCTCCTCAGCGGCTGCAGTGAGTCGCTGGTTGACAAAGGTTTTCAACATTTGGACTTTCGACATGTTCAACGATTAGTTTCACTGCAGAACAACCGGGTTCCAGCTCAGTTCGTCTCAGTTAGCCGAGCTAACTGATGTGTTGCTAAGTAACGATGAAGCTTCAGTTAGCAAGCCGAGCTAACTTCGGCTTGCTAACTGTCGGGAGGTGATTCAGACGTGAAACATTCAAAAATATTAAACAGCACGAACTCCATCTGTTCTAATAGGATATTAGGTGGTCATTGTTTACTCAAGTCCTCCGGTAAAGTGTTTAAAAGCAGGGATATCGCTCATGAGCCCGAGCTTCTTCAACTAGACGCCATGTTGTTCTGTTTGAGACAGGAAAGGTGCTTCCGGGTAACCTTCAAAATAAAACGTCAGTGCGTCGGACCTCAACGCTGTCTCGTAATTTTATCGTATTTGTAATTTAATTTGACCTTTTAATTATTTCTTTTTATTACATATGGCGGAACTAAGCTCCCAAAACTAACACATAAACTGCCTGTTGGGCCCCTGTGGTCTACTTGTCAGCTCCATTATGCCCAAAGCCAAACAGGATTTGAGAAGACTGGTCTTCTATTAATAACTCTAGCAGAACTAGTAGTAATACTACTACTAATAATAATAATAATACTAATAATAATAATAATAATAATAATATAGCATTAAATCAGGGGCAGCTGATAGTTGTTGAAGTTGTTTGTCAGGAACAGAACAGACATTCATAAAAAAAAGCTTTAATTTTGAAAATAATTCCTGGAAGTGATTAGTAGTGAAAACCTCTAAAAACAAACAAATGTTTTTAATTATTAATCAGATTAAATGTATTTGTGTCTCCGCTCATCTCTTTTTACGCTTTTCATCTCTTTAAAGAAGAAAGGAATTGAAACTAGCTGCAGTTTCCAGAATATTACTGTGAATTACTACGTCTAGAAGAACCTGGAGATTATTATTTATTCTCCATCCTGAGTCGTTCAGGTCACAGGAAAACATCTGTGAACCTGCTGAACAGGTGTCGTCCACATCATGTAAGAACATCAAACTAGAGTTGAACCTTACTGAAAACTCACAGCAGCAAAATGTGAAGAGAAATTCAAGCTGACTGAACGTCTTTGTGACCAGTCTTCACTCACTCAGTCAGCTTTCAAAGAGCATCAAGAACAAACCACAACCACAGATTACAGAACAAGAGGATCCTGAGACTGTTGATACTACAGTTTCATCACTTCATATCTACTTCTCACAGATCCAGCTCGCATGATGATTATAGTAATGTTTGATTTGTGTCCATTTCCCTTGTTGACTGCAGCATGATGCATAGAACCAGTCTGTGGGATGTCCCTGTCCTGCTGCCCAGAACCTATGGAACCAACAGAATATTAAACTCTTGACTCTGTCACACACAAGACTCCAAAAAACCAAAAACTCACTGTTTGGACAGCGGGGATCCGTCCACCCATTCCCATTTCCAGCCTCGCTCTGTCCGTCTGGTCCTTAGACCAATCCAGGACTCTCCGTTCACTTTCAGCTCAGTAATAAAGTTCTAGTGGTTGAAAAGAGACGATCATCAATATTTCTTTAGTAGCAGGTCTGGAGCCAAACAAACACACTCACCTAACAGATCACTGGTAGTTTATCAGAGATCACACACACATGAACAAACACACTCACCTAACAGATCACTGGTAGTTGATCAGAGATCACACACACATGAACAAACACTCTCACCTAACAGATCACTGGTAGTTGATCAGAGATCACACACACATGAACAAACACACTCACCTAACAGATCACTGGTAGTTTATCAGAGATCACACACACATGAACAAACACACTCACCTGTTCCTCTTTGCTGTTGATCGTCACCAGATCTGATCCTCTGTTCTCACAGTCTGTCCTGCTCTCAGACCAGGTTTTCTTCTCAGTGGATTTAAAGTAACAACTGCATCCAAACCTCGTCCATCCTTCAGGACAAAACTTCCCTAAATGTAAAACAAGTGTTTGAAACATAGATTTAATGTCGTTCAGTAGCAATTTTATTATCGTCCGTGGTCAGATGTTTACTCTGCCCAGTAAATAGTCTCACTGTCATTTTAAACACATTTAAGTTTTTATTTTTTTAACCTTTCTCACCTTCGATGCTGCCTTTGAGCTGCTTTACTTCATCCTGTACGTGGCTGTAATTGACTGACATGTCTGGACAACAACAGATGAAACTGAACATGTGCAGTTTCAATACTGAATATTATGGTTTGAAGATGTCTGAACACATTTCTCACCTGTTATTTTCTCCTCTAGCTGCTTCATGTGAAGTTTTGACTGGTTGTACATGTTTCTCAGCTTGTTGTATCTGCTCTGCAGCTCGTTATTCATCACACTGAGCTGATCGTTTTGCAAAGTGACTAAAACATCTGGTCAGACACAAAACAAAACAGGAAACAGCATTAATTATTAAATCAGATCTGATATTTTAAGACGGTTGAGTGGTTGAATATCGACACTAGCTGGCAAGTAAAGTAAAAACACCAACGAACGGTTTAAAGCAGGTTTCATCTTGAATATTTCAACAGTTTAAATTAAAACTCCTCACATCGTACGACAATCGCAACCAGAATCAGCAGATACAGTAAAACCAGAGACACAGTGACAACTCTGAACGCTCTTCTTCTTACAGCTGGAAGCTTATTCTCACTGTGAAGTCCTACAGCCAGATATACAGAGTAAATGTTTTCATTAAACACAGAACATCACTGAATAAAAAAAGTTAGTTTCAAATAAATGTAAAAATTTGACAACATTGAACATCAGCTTTTCCGTCACGTTCTTATTTCTTATTTCTTATTTCTTATTTACCAGCTGTTCGTGCTCTGGAGGCCGTGGGCCTCTCTATGTTCATCAGCTCGATCTTCTCTCTTCTGCTCTCTGGAGCTCTTCTGGTATATTTTATTTTCGGATCTGCTTGATGTTGATGAGCAGCTTGAATTTCTGTCGACATGTTGAAGCTCAAACAAACTACAAATAAACTCTTCTGTGTGTTTCTCTCTGAGTCAGACGACTTTCAGCACAGAGCAGGAAGTAGCAGCAGGACAAACCACAACCACACACACAGCTACTACTTTGTTTCCATCATAAATAGAAGCCTTCATTTTATGTATTTTATGTATGAAATGTATAAAATGTATTCGATGAACTGTGTAATGAACTCATGCTAAAATATTTTTCACGTTTTTTTTTAGCAGTCATTGTTCAGAGATAAAAGTTGTTGGTGAGCAGCAGCACTGCACACATACATGTGAGCACCTTTCTCATATGCTGCTTGACCACAGGCTATGAATACACAAAGGAAGCATCACTTCACACTTCACACTTAAATGTGATGGAGACACTCTGCGCCTATTCATGTTATTGCTGAAAAGGTATATGAGTTGTTGATGCTCAATCGTCACTGAGACCCTGTAAACTTGTGTTTTTATTAGGAAAGTTCTAGCTCTTTAATTTTTTAATTCTCTATAATAAACCCATCATATTTGCTGTATATGCTCTTGTGTCCTATTCTGAGCTGTTACTCTGCATGAAAGTCAAGTGGAATGAATGAAGCTACATCGCTACCAGCTGCATGAAGGCATCAATAATTATGATCCAGATACATCATATTTTTAATAAAGAACAGTTTACTTGTGGTACTAATCCCTGTATTTAAGGAAAAGATCAGAGGACTACATATACCACAGATCCCACATGGGAAGTCCACATGCATTGATCGTCGTGAAAAACGTGATCAATGAGGCCCTTTGTTATTTTTGGTGCAATAAGGGAAATACAATGTCTTTGTGATGGGTCAAATGAATCAGACAAAACAGCGACAACAGAGTGGAATGATGTATTTCTGATGTCAACACAACAATCACTGCATTCTCAACATACTGTACATATAACAAACCAGCTGAAATGATCAAACTACCAACTATTAGAGCAGTTCATCAAAATCGATGTTATAATCAACCAAGTAACATTCAGTCAATCAAAGAAAGAATCTTATCAAAAATCAATGAAAATGCTGAATCAAATCAAAATTCAATTAGTAACAATACACAAAGAATGAGCAGATCTTTAAACATCATCTTCAGGAATTGGCAATCGATCAAAAGAGCAAACGTTACTGCTGATTTTACTGTACCATGTATTTTCTTGCTTTGCTGTTTGTTCTCACATCAACAAGAGCAGGTGACCTTTTTCTCACAGATCCAGAAGTTTCCACTATAGTAAACTTGTGTTTTCCATTTTCCGCTCTGACCGAGGGCCACTCGACTGAATGAGTTCAGAGGAGCTTCCCTCTGTCCTGCAGCCCAGAACCTGTGGAGCAAAAAGAAGTTTTAAACTGGTCTGAAAGAGGAATTTCAAAGAATAGACTTGAACCTGAAGTTTGCAGCATCTCAAGTAAAACATTTAGAGAAGTATTCTTCTTCTTCTTCTTCTTCTTCTTCTTATTATTATTATTATTATTATTATTATTATTGTTTGGCCACAGTTAGATTATGAAAACTGTACACAGGATTTATAGATGGTATCCACTCAGCTCTGTGAGCTGTACTTTCTATGAGGCTGTTTATCGACAATCATCACAGACACTAAAATAACTTTTTAACAAATTAGAAATATAAAAACTCAAAACTTAAAAATGTAAAATCAAAGTAACAACGGAGCTTCAACTAATCACAGACTGCAGAGGAAGAGAGACCTTCAAACAATGACTGTGACGGCACAAAACAAAAAACTCTCACGTTTCTGTCAGCGGGGATCCGTCCACCCAGGCCCAGCTCCACGAGTATCTTATATTGGAACCATGCGTTGTGACCGTTAGACCGATCCAAGACTCTCTATTCATACTCATCTGAGAAACAAAGTCCTGACATTTGACAAGAGACAACTGATGAGAATGTAGCTTAAAAGGAAAAATCAGTTTTTCAGACATTTGGAATTTAACAAATTTTAGAAAAGCTGTTATATTAAAAAGATGTTATCTGTTATATTTTTATTTTCCCAGCCTGAAAAGTGTTTGAGCAGGAAAATGAATCCATCAGGGTGAAGACAGGAAGCAGGTCACAGACTGGCAGCAGGTCAGAAACACCAGGAACAGATCACTGGTAGTTCATCAGAGATCACACACACATGAACAAACACACTCACCTGTTCCTCTTTGCTGTTGATCATCACCAGATCTGATTCTCTGTTCTCACAGTCTGTCCTGCTCTCAGACCAGGTTTTATTCTCAGTGGATTTAAAGTAACAGCTGCATCTGAATCTCGTCCATCCTTCAGGACAAAAGTTCCCTAAATGTAAAACAAGTGTTTGAAATAAGGATTTAAACAGTAGTTGTCTCAGAATTATTGAGACATGAGGCTGTTTGATCTGTTATAATAATGATCTGTTAATACTGGATCTTTAATTGTATTCATGTAAATAAAGTAAAGGCTCAAATCAGTTACTGTACATGATGTAAATAAAAACACTGATAGATTTAAACCTTGGTCTTCTTCATGCTTGACTTTCAGCTTCTTTACTTCATCATGTATCTTACTGTAGTTGACGGCTGTTTCTTGAGGGAAAAACAGTAAATAAAACAATGAAAGGTATAAAATGTTTTAAGTTGAATATGTATTATTTTCTATTATTAGTGTATGTCCACTATCACACGTCTGCACTGTGCCACACATACCTCAAGCCTGTAAACACCAGTTCCAAAGATTACCGTGCCTGAAATGACCCGGTTTCTCTGAGTGAGAGATAGTCTCGAGCTGAAAGCGAACATTTCTTACCAGCGAGTCGACTCTGGAGCAGCTTCACGTCATTCTGTGACTGATTGTACAGATTTCTGAGCTTGTTGTTTTTGCTCCTCAGCTCTTTATTCATCATGGTGAGCTGCTCTTTTTCCAAAGTGAAAGAAACATCTGGTCAGAAGAGAAAACCAGTTTGTTTAAATAGGGAAGGTGAGTGACCATCTGAACATCAAGTTTTAGCCACAATCACATCACACATTAAACAAACTCCACTGTGGATTAAACTCCTCACATCGTACGGCGATCGCAGCCAGAATCAGCAGATACAGTAAAACCAGAGACACAGTGACAACTCCAAGCTTCTTCTCACCGTTTGATTCTACAGAGACAAAATTCACAGAGCAAATGTTTTCAGTATTTTAATGCTTCATCTAATTCATGCACAACATCAGAGCTCCACTGTAAAAACTCAGACTGTGGCTTTTTACCTTGTTCCATTTTCTTTTCTACTCACCCTCTCTGTCCTCTAACATCTCCACGCTCTCTCTCTCCCTTCTGTCCTCTCTGATTCTTCTGATAGATTTTATTCTCATATCAGTTGCAGCTTGAATCTCTGTCGACATGTTAAACTGGTTAAAGCTCAGTGAACTTCTTTTGTTTCTGCTTTCTGTTCTTGTCTCTTTGAGTTCAGGTCACTTTCAGCAGCTATAAGGAAGTAGCAGCAGGATCGACCACAACCACAGATACTTTAAACATATTCATGATATAACGATTCTGTTTGAGGAAAATCTCAATTTTTCTGTTGCAAATTGAATTGAAGAACTGTTTTAATCCACATGTTGGAGTTTGAAAACCTTCTAAATAAACTGAAAGAATGAAGAATGAAGTCATAAAACACATTTCAGTGTTTGTTGTTAGTGTTTCATGACAGTCAGCACCAGTTACTATAAAAACAGACAGAGAACAGGAAAGAGAAGTGAAAACGTGAAGAGTGAACTGTAGACTTATTCATGTTAAACTTCTTCAACACAGTCTTTTTTAGATGAACTGGAACAACTTACCTTGAAGAATGGGTCTCTCAGATCTCTTCAGAGACAAGTACCTAGTCAAGAACCACGAGAGGTCATTTTCTTATTTTCAGAACTGTTGAAGTTATTGACCATTTATTGTCTGAGGACTGTGAACTTTGACCTTGTCATTTTTGTATTTTAATTATTTTAATTCAGCTCATCAGTGAAAGTAGTTTTCAGCCTTTTTGTGTTTTCAGTTCAGAGCGTAACACAGAAGAAGATGAATTTGAACGTGATAGCGCCTTCATGTGGTAGAACAGTAAACTGCAGGTTCCTCATTCTGAGCTGTAAAGACTCCTGATCAGTGGTTTCAGGCTGTTTGACACTGAATCGTTTCACTATGGATCCTCTGGTCTCTGTGTGTCTATTTACATTTAACCTCCCTGTATTTTGTTCACCAGGTAAAATGCTGCATTCAAAGGTTCAACATCCACAACGTGCACAGTTTTCCTCAGCGTGCACTCTTGGATCAGCTCCTGCTGTTTTGTGCAGGTTTTATCAAGTTTGCATGTGATTTAATACATGTAAACTTTCAGCAAACCCATTGTTGCTTTTCTTAAAACATTCTCACTAACTCTGTATTGATGCTTGTTACTGTAGCTGACCTGTGTCACATGACAACAGGAAACAGGTTTGGTAAACTTCTACCTTATTAGATTTTATTCACATTACAGAACCACACTACTTAAACAAACCTACATTAAAATATGTTTAATCCAGTTCCCCCCATGACATGGTCTCCCCCATGACATCATTGATGATGTCACAGAGATTATAAAAAGAGGAAGTGGTGGGTGTTGGCTCCTGAATGCATGGTGAGTAGAACTGAGACCTGATTAACTTCTAGTCATTGTAAATATTAAAATTTAACTTTAAACATGTTCATGTAACATAATGATGCAACGTATTATTTTTCACTAACAAACCCATGATAGTGTGTTTGTGAAGTTTCAAATGCTGGAATTGTGGCTGAATAGACGTTTAACAGGCAGGCAGGGTAAAAATCAACTCTTCAGATGTAAATGAACTGTGGACAGAGCGTCCGTCTCCACTTCATGCTGCTTTCCTCAGATTTAAACAAGTCAATAAGTCACTGCTATGTTTGTATAAGATGGTATTATTTATAATATGGTTTAAACTTAATATGGTTTAAAAACTCTTATTTATCCTAAAACATCTGGGCTAATTGTCTTATTACAATATGTACACCTACTGTCCACTGTACTGGACACTAGATGGGTATTTAGGGGAAGATGGAACTGAAGGTTTGCGAAGTGTTTGCTAAGAGTGTTTGACAACTTAATAGTTTTAGACTTTGTAGATGTTCTTCTTTCATATTTTAGAATTATATATATGTCATTGTTAATGTAAAATTAATTCAATTAATTTAGAATTTAATTTGAATTTAGCCTATCAACCCGGTTCATGCCTCTGTATATTATGTTGCTCTGCCTACACCAGAGGGCACTGAGGAGCAGTATCTACATAACAGACACAGAATGAACAAGGGAACAAATGGGAGATGACTCTGAGGATCATGTAGAACATTTCAGAGTTTAACAAACAGCTTCATCCAACACTACAAACACCTCTCTGTCATCAGGAGAAGCTGGAAATCTGTTTCTCACAGATCCAGTTCATTTTAAGTTTCAATTCTCGATGTCTTGTCCATTTTCCTGTTTGATCGCAACATGCTGCACAGAACCAGTTTCTGTGATTGTCCAAAAGTCCTGTTGCCCAGAATCTGTGGAACAAATAAAACATATTTAAACTCACATTTTCACATTTGAATAAACACTCACGCACTGACAGCTTCTGATTGGTTGAACAAACCACGTGTGTCTACATTTAACACATGATGACAAACAATAATTTGAGGAAACTCGATAAATGGATAAAAACACTCTCACTTTTCTGTTAGTGATGAGTCGTCCACCCATTTCCATTCCCATAAATTTCCTGACATCTGGCTCAGTTTCTTCCTCAGACCAATCCAGGACTCTCCATCCAGATTCAAACTCCTGACAAACTCCTAATAGTTGACAAGACAAAAATCATTTCATCATTCTAAATCCAGTATCAGACAGAGCAGGTTGAATTCCAGTCACTTTACTAGAATCAACAGTCAGTGAACAGGTTTACAATTCAGCAGCCTGAAAAGTGTTTGAGCAGGAAAATGAATCCATCAGGGTGAAGACAGGAAGCAGGTCACAGACTGGCAGCAGGTCAGAAACACCAGGAACAGATCACTGGTAGTTGATCAGAGATCACACACACATGAACAAACACACTCACCTGTTCCTCTTTGCTGTTGATCATCACCAGATCTGATCCTCTGCTCCTACAGTCTGTCCAGCTCTCAGACCAGGTTTTATTCTCAGTGGATTTAAAGTAACAACTGGATCCAAACTTCTTCCATCCTTCAGGACAAAACTTCTCTAAATGTGAAACAAGATTTTTTTCTATGTCAGAATGAAATATTTGTAATTTCACTACTTGGGTTCAGATTTTTCTTTTTATGCCACTTTTTTTTATCTTTAACCCTTTAAATACCATCAGTCCCACTTTAGGTGAACTTCAACAAGTGTCCACATAACAAAAGAGTAAAATCAGTGGCGTGAACTCACCCTCAGTTTTATCTTTCGTGTTCTTTACTCCATCTTGTAACTGGCTGTCGTCGACCGACGTGTCTTAAGATAACCGACAACAGACCACAATAAAAAATGTGTTGATGCAGTAAGAGCGACGTGAAGTTGGATCTAGATCTGACTTATTCCTGTTTATTGAAGGATTTCTTACCTGCAGTTGTTTGATTATGGGACTGATTAGAACTGTTGCTCAGGGAGTTGACTTTAGTCTCCAGCTGCTCTTTTTCCAAAGTGACAGAAACATCTGTTGGGAAACAGAGTCACTGAGTTGTGTTTGTGTTCCTCCACTAACCAGTGACATCGTCTCACACATCTGTCCTGACTCATGTTCTAATAAGTAGATGCAGGAGTTCAAGCAGATCTTTGTGCTGGATGTAATTTAATACCTGTGAGATGTTTCTGAGAACGCAGCACTACTGAAACAGGAAATCATATCATTTGATCATTTGTAGTGAAACTTCTATTTATTTAGACAAGTTGAAGAATAAAAAAAACAAAAACACAAGTTACAGAATCAGCTTCTTTGTCAGAAGCTGCCGTCCTCTAGTTTTATGGACAGTGCTATGAATACACACCAGACTGAAGATGTCTCTGACACAGGAAATGTCTGACCTGTGTAGATATTTATGATTTATCTTGTGGAAACCATCGACGAAGTGGAGTTCAGTGACGTGCGAGTTTTAACCACGACAGGATGAAACTGATGGTGAGCAGAGGGGAAGGGGCCTTGAAAAACCTCTGAGTTCTCATCAGTTCATTTGGTGTCATTGAGAACTAGTGGAGTTCAGATCTTCTAAACAAGTGAAGTTGATTAGAGGGAAAGAAGCTGCTTCCTAAGAACACGTTGTCTCTGCAGAAACACACAGTGAATGTTCAGTAATCATTTACCTGCATCTGCCTGTTTGTCTGGGACCTGCCTTCAATACAGTCTCTGCAGCTTCCTCCTCATAATGTGACAAGAGAATTACTTTAACTTAGTACTAATCATGAAATGTCTTCAGGCTTATCAGACACTTTAGAAACACTCAGACACTAACACATAAACTGATGGAGCTGCTGCCTGCAGCTGTTTCCACTGACTTAAGGCCTGTAACCTGTGAAATGCTTCAGGACTCTGTGTTCACCATTACTGCTCCTTTAATGTTGAACAGGATGAAGGTGAAAGTGTTGCTGTACAATCAGAAAATAAGTCATCAGCCACACATGTACAACGTCAGGTCCTTCTTTCAGCTCAGACTGAAACGAGCTACTTCCTTTTCTGCCCACTGTGCTAAAGTGCAGGTGAAAGAAACAGATGCCAGGTTTACTCATAAACAGTGATGAGAGACAAACTGTAGAACCACAGAGAACCTCACAACACGTGCAGAGACACAAACATAATTCACTTTAATGAAAAGCTTCATAACCAACAGATGTTTCTGATTAATGCGCTGATGCCTCTAAATTCAGGAGGGCGTCACTGACACCTCACTGCAAATAACCACACACTCCTCTGCACAGAGTGCTGCTACTGAGAGCTGACTGACAGCTGTCCGTCTACTGTGCACGACACTCAAGAAGTGAGAACACAGGACTGGAAGAAAGGCCTGCTACACACTAACATAAAGAATCAGTGGAACTTAACACTGGAAATGAGCTTTTTGTTGAAGCCTCTGTCCTTTAACCAGCCGTGTTGTTTTCTATCTTAAGTCCAAGTCAAAGTCAGTAAGTGGTTTCACTTTGAAACAGCCTGTGTTCATCCTTTACTCACATTTAGGTTTGCAGCACCACAACATAAAGAACAAACAGAATCAGGACTGAAACAGACACTTGACTTTATATCTCAGGCTGTTCTCACATTCTCACACTAACTGCGTTGACACACTCAGAGACAGAAGGTGTTTTTCTTCATGACGGTCAAAGTGCAGCAGTGCAGCAAAGTTCAGTCATGCAGTAGGAGAATCACAGAAAGCATCATGTTAACTGCTCTGAGCTGTTCATTCTTACATCGTGTGGACAGGATGATGATCACAACCATCATCAGGAGACACAGCACTCCTAGACACAGAGCAGCAGCTCTGTAAGACGTCCGCTGGACTGGACGATGCCTCGGACTTTTGGATCCTACAGAAGAAGAATGAAGCAGCATGAAAACAGTTTATTGTTTAAATGTGTGGCAGCAGCTGTGCACAGTTCCTACAGATCACTGACTGGACACATTTCAAATAGTTAAAGCACATATGGAAACCACTCATGTGAATGTTTAACACTGCTTCAGTCAAACAGCACTGCGTACAGTGTGTCTTCCTGTTCAGTAGTTGCACCTTGTTTTACCACAGCTGATGTTTCCACACAGAACAACGACATAGAGCAGGTTTTATATCAGCTACTTGACTAAGAAGTATGTCAGTGACACATTTAATGATTTGGATTGTCTTCTAAAAGTGGAAATGCCTGTGTCAGGTGGACCATCTGCAAAATCTATATTGAACTGTAAGTGGAGTTTGTGTGAAGCTGCAGATTAACTACTGAACACACAACCGTCTGCAGAGTAGCTGAACACGTCCTGCTGGAGATAATAAAGACACAGTTCAGTGTTGCTGCAACATACAGCTAAGGAGTCCACGTGCTGATCAACTAAAGTCCCAGACATCAGTTCAAGCTTTATTTTCATGTCACGGTCAGACACACTGTGTTTTTAGGTTGTCTGTCGTCCGTCCCACTTCTTCTCACCTCAATATTCCTTCAAATGTTTTGCTGCTTTTGTCTATTTGCACCTGTTTTCTTAAGCTGCTGATGGTTTAACTACATGGAACCAGCTCCACTTTCATTTACAGACATCATATCTGTACTCACAGAACTATGAATTATACTTTTCAGCAGTTTGCAGGAACTAATGTAGCAGCAATGTTAATTTGTTTTTAATGTAGAAAACCAAAGATGAAAGACGGTAACTGTGACAGAGGAAACCCACACAAGCGGACGGCGTATTAAACATCCACCTCGACCACTTCCTTACAACTTCAGTTTCATTTATAGAAAATATTTTAAAAAGATATTTATAATATATGTTACAAAGAGTAATTCTATTATTAGTAATTATAGTATTTGTACAATGATATAATATTTAGTGGCGAGGTTTTAATTTTCTGACTAAGTCTGTGTCCATAATCTGATTTATTCTATTTTCTCTTCAAATCAACTCAAGTTTTACAATAATTCAACTAAACATCATCATTGTCTATTTACCTTTATTCATTTTACAGCCCCAAATGACAAATTACCCTTAAGAGACTATGTACAACCATGAAACCCTTTCTCCACATAGACCCTCAGATCAGATGTAGAAAAACTCTCCTAAAAGTTTAATATTTAAAAATAAAAGAGGAAAACTTCAGACAGTGCGACTGAGGAGGGATCCGGCCTCCAGGACCAACAGCTGATCAATAGATGTGAGTGGAGAACAGAACTAACAGCAGTAGATTTAGTAGTAGATCACTTACCTCTGGATTCAGATTGAAAATCCATCCTCTCGTCCCTGATACCATGTGGATCATCATAAATAACCACCTCTCTTTCCTCACGACCAGCTCCACCTTCCTCCACCTTTTTGTTGTATCTCACCTTATTGGAAAAAACTGGTGTAGCGTAAACAACTGAGGACATGTTGAGACGGTAACAGATCTTAAACTACTGTTACTGTCAGAACAACGTGTGTTATGATGGACGATGAACGATAGAAATCCAGTAAGAGAAGTTACTGATGTTCTGCTGATGCTGTCAGTGGTTCTTGGTCAACTCTCAGACTGTTTGACAGAATGTTACGGAAGTAGAAGAAAGAAAACGAATGCACACACACACACACACACACACACACACACACACACACACACACACACACACCCTTTTATTCAACTGACTGAGGGAGATAAAAATAACTTGAAGTTCAGTTTGTGGTTTTATTTATTTTTGTTGTTAGACATTTTCCAGTTTTTGGCTTTAAACCATTTCGACAACAATAAATACAAAGCTGCAAAATAACAGTAAATATGTAAAAATACATTTTTTACACCAACAGTTTGGAAGTAAAACGTTTTCACACGTGCATATTGTGATGAGTTGTTAACAAATGTCTCCACCAACACACACACAGTGACACAGAGCAGCAGACCAAGCACAACATGTCTCTGGAATATTGGATTGAACTTTAGACCCTGAACAGTGAAGTTAAAACTGTTTTTACTGGATGGTTAGAAACGTCCAAACTAATCTACGGTGCTGCATTAAGCTGCTTTGTGGATTTTATTTGTACCACATTTAATTTTGACCCACAGCGCCGTTTGGACTGAAGGTTGCAGTAATGGAACCATCAGATTAAATCACTGATTGATTGTCTAAAACCCTGTTCCACAGTGAGATGAGTTCATTTACAGGTTAATGACAGTGAGTCAGGGGTCGTGTGCTTTGTCAACTAATGGTTGCTGGTTCAAGTCTCTGGTTGACGTGTCAAAGTGTCCTTTGTTCAGTAGATTTATGATTTTTGTGTTAAACTCCTTTTAAAACTGAAGGAAACATGAAAAATCACCTGTATTATTACATTTACACTTACTTTATATAAGGTTTCCAACAATACATTTTTATTTCTTATTCCAGTGTCAAGAAAATGTTTTTTGTCGTTGTTGTTGAGGTTTAATGAGAACATGTGGTGCCCTCATGTGGTGGATCAGTAGACCACAAGTTCATCATCATGATCTTTCCACTGTTTCTTCATCTGCCCCCTGACGTCCTCAGAGTTTCAATCCTGTCCCAGTAACAGGATTCATTTCTCTTTCTGCACAGAAGATGTGTCATGAATTTTCCTTGTGATTATTCTAAATCTTTATTGTAGAGCTCGTAGTGGGTCGTGGAATCGTATCAAGATGTGGTTCTAACGTTCTGTGACTTTGGTTTCTCCACTTTTTCTTCTCAACAGGATTTCCTGATAAAATCCATCTTCCATTAACTATCTGCTCCATTTGACTGTGATTCAAACAACAAGGTTTGAAATATTTTTTAGAATTAATGATCATCTCTGAACCTGGAATTCAGTAGAAACGTAGAAATATGCAGGAGCTTGTGCAAAACTCCATTCAACATTTCTTTAAGCATTTTTAAAACCAACTTTTTCAGCTGTGAACTAGACTATTTCTTTTCTCTGTTGTACTCGACCAAACAACTGGACAGTAATCCTGATGACTAAGAACTATTCCTTGAACACTGCGTTCTAATCTAAATAACAGCCTGATCCCTCCTCTGTACTCTGAGTTGGTGGCAGGTCCTTACGTTTGGGGAGGCTGGTTTGATTCTCCTGTCAGATGCGCTCCCACTGATCTCTTCTATCTGTAAATCCTGTAATGTTGAAATGTAGAACACTTAAGCAAGAGTTGCGTTGCTCTTTTCAAGAGCATTGGACGCAAGAGGATGAGATTAATGTAAGAAAAAATCAGCTTTACCACACTGTGAAGCAGAGCTAATGTCTTAGCAAATCTGTGAAATCCAGGTACAGAAAATGTAGAGTAGTGATGATAAACTTCAAGAAAGTGTTGGATTAAGTAAATTATTGTAAGTCTGGGTGATTATTGAGCTGGCTATGGCATTAATGTCTAAATAACATCTTTTCTGTATCTGAAACATTCAGATGTCTAATGTTTAACATTTACTACTTTACTTTAGGAAACTTTACCATTTACTGCAGAAACGTCTAAACATGGGACACAGATGATCCCAATACTGATGTTTAGTTACCAGGAGAAGATGAAGGAGCTGAATATTTAAGAACTGTTCCAAAGGATCAGGGTGAAATGATTGATGCAGAGCGATTCAGTGAGTGAGGAAGTCGACCAGTGCTGCTGAATCCTGGGATCATACAGTGATCTGACAAAACACTCTTCTAGTTTAGTTTTTACTTTATGTGTTTGGTGCCTGTTCAACTCCAGCTGTGTTCTTTTGTTGATTTGTCTCTGTATCGAGCCACGAGCCTTCAGTCCCTGTTTTCCTTGGCCGGTTTCTGTTTTCACCCTATTTCCATGTGTTTTTTAATAACCTCCCTTCTTATTTATTTGTTCCTGACATTTTTGGGTGTGTAAAATAACAATGATGTACTTTATTGATCCCTGTGGGGAGATTGTTGTTTGGACACTGCAGTAGATGAAGGCACTACTGTTGGGTTCCAGAGTCTTGTCCAAGGACACATCGACATATAGCAGGAGGACCCAGGAATCGAACCAGAAACCCTGGGGTTTATAGGCGACTGCTCTAACTCACAACTGCCCACGTGGATGTTATAATCTCCGAGTAGAATGACCCCAGTTGGACCACCTTCCAGAGACCATAATAAAGCCCGGTACTCTGCACTGCTGTTGGACCTGTAGGCACCAACAGAGACCTAACCCGTACCTGAAGGTGCAGGGAGGAAACTCTCTCATCCTCTGAGGAAAAATGACTGATGTCAACATATCTCCACACTCATATTTCTACTAGTTCAGATCCTCAGGCAGATTGTTCCAGTGTCATCAGTAGAAGCTGTAAATCGATTTCTCACAGATCCAGGTCTTTTCAGTTTGATGTACATGTGGAGTGAATCCTCCTCTTTGATCACAGCATGCTGCAAAGAGCTGTCTTGTTGCAGAGATCCTGTGAGTCAATAACAAAATATCGTTCTAATCTAAAGCTTCTTATTATTTTCATATTTCAATAAAAGCAATTTTCATTTTGAGTCTTTCAAAAAAATAAAATTCTCTTTTGGGAAATTTGTAGAAAATTCTGAGCATCACAGGTTCAAGTCTGACCACAGATATATTAAAGAAAACAGGATATAAAATGTAAAATGTCATGAAAACGTTTGTTTCTCTGTTCACACTGGTTTTTAAACTCACTATACATTCTCATTAGTGTTTAAACTGAACATGAACTGAACATGAAGCAGTAACAACTGATCTTTATCTGTTTGAGTTTATCAGTCTTACTAGCATCAAGGAATCAGTTTGACTTTAACACTAAATGAAATGTAACTTTAAAATTTTAATACAATACAATACTTAATGTGATGATAATAGAACTATAATAGAACAAATAAAACTGTCTCACGTTTCAGACACTGCTGATCCATCCACCCATTCCCATTTCCATTTATCTGTGTTCTGTGTTCTTTCTGACCTCAGACCGATCCAGGACTCTTCAATCTCATTCAGTTTCATGACAAATTCCTGATTTAAAAAGAGAAAACAATCATTTCTAAATTTATAATTCAGTATCAGTCAGGATGTTGTTTAGGAAAATAAATATTTTCATAGTTCTCCAGACATTAAATAACATTTTTCAGTACAACATTTATATTTGAATCATTTACATACTTGTTAAGTCTTATTAATGTTAATTAAACATTAATTAGATCTTTCACTTATTCCGTTTCCAGCTTGACATCCTGTTTCCATGTTTTTTCTTCCTACTTCCAGGTTTGTCTTGTTTTCATTTCGTCCAACTTTACTTATAACCTAAATAAGGGATTAAGCTGGATCTTTCCAGATATTCTGGTTGAATTTATCTTTGACTTAGTTGCCAGATCAATTAATCCCAGTCTAGTTACCATGGAGATTTATTCTGTGTTGCCTGTTGTCGTTATCCACTCATCATGGCTTCATTTATCCCAGACTCAGTTTCTATGGAGGTTTATTCTTTAAAGTGAACCTGGTCCAGAGCAGGCTAACATTCAGAATAGATGAATCCTATAGGACCCTCTCTTTATGTTTAGCTGTCTGAACTATTAGAAATTAATGTTTTCTGCTATATATTTCTTCAGTATATATATTCTTCTTAAAAATACCAGAGATAGTGTTTGATTTTATTATGTTGGCTCGTTATTTAACAAATTCATTTTATAACTATTCATGTGATAATTGTAATTATTAGAAACAGCTGATCAATCAGCAAAGGTGCTTTTAATTAAGTCCATAAAGTGGACAGGCCTTGGTGTCCTTTTATCCTCCCTGGCTTGAACTCCGAGTCCCCCCCTGCCTCCCATGACTGTTTTCATTTCCTGTTTCAATATATTTCCATTGTCATACATTTTACCTTGTAGTAATAAAGCTCCTTTCGTTTCAACTTAACCCTTAAAATGTGAAATCATTAAATAATTTTACCAACAAACAAACTGTAAAACACCTGAGATCAGAGCTCCTGATCATGATGGTCTGTATAGATTCTACCATTTTAAGGTAAGAAAAAAAAAAACAGACTCTCTAATTTTCTAATTGTTAGAAATAAACCATGTGTATTTGTCTTTTAGTGTTTAGTGAACATACATCAGAGATCACACAAACACACTCACCTGTTCCTCTGTGCTGTTGATCATCACCAGATCTGATCCTCTGCTCTGACAGTCTGTTCTGCTCTCAGACCAGGTTTTCTTATCAGTGGATTTAAAGTAAAAACTGGATCCAAACTTCTTCCATCCTTCAGGACAAAACTTCCCTTCTATCAAACAAATGTTATAAAGACATAAATTAGTTTGATGTTATTCAGTATCAGGTTTATAAATCTTTTTTTTTTCCTGTTTAGTTTATTCTACTTTTTTTACTCTGTAGCTGATTTGTGACAGTTTTTAGCAGAAATATCCAAAAACAGTTAAACATCATTAAATAATTGTAATTAAAAATAAAACATTGTCTTAATTATATGATTTTAAACTTTTTCCCACCTTCAGTTTGTTTTTTCAGTGTTTTAACTTCCTCCAGCAAAAGGCTGCAATTTTCATTCAGTGTTTTGTAGCTAATTTCTAACTGAGTGTAGTTCACTGTCAGACCTCGAGAAAAATAAGAATACATACAATTATTTAAAAAAAAAAAAGGTAAAAGGTTATGTGTGTTCCTCCAGCTTCTTTATTTCATCCTGTAACAGGCTGTAATTCTTTCTCAGAGTTTTTTACCTGTTCTCTGAGTGTAGTTGACTGATAAATAAATAAAAAAAAAGATAATATAGTAGAACAATGTAAAACTAGTGTAAATGGGATTAAAGTGAATTACAAGTTGCTAGTTTAAAACCTTTCTTACTTGAATTGTTGTCCTTTAACTCAGTGTAGGATTTTTTCAGGTTGTTGTATCTGGTCTCCAGATTTTGTTTTTCGAAAGTGACTGAAAAATCTGTTGAGAAACAAACAAAACATGAAAAATTAAATCAATCTATTTTAGAAAATGGTACAAATATTTCCTGTTATGATTAAACATCAATGTCAAACTTTTAAACTGTATTTTGATTATTAAGTGTGTCTTATAATTATCTTGATCATTATCTTTATTAAAAAGAGGGAAAATCATTCAGAAGGTGACTTCATTTCCAAGTTTAACTTTTTACCACTTTTAGGGGAATGGATCCAAAGGTAAATTAAACTCATCATATCATATGATAGTAAGTATTTGCGTCACGATGACACTATCAAAATACACAGTGTCTCTATAATTTTGGAATTATAACCTTATAAAGGGAAACAGGGGAAAATAGTAAAAATAGTAAAAAAAAATAAATAAATATGTAAAACTGAGAAATTATCATATTCTGATCAAGTCAAGTATATGATGATTGTTGATGAATGTTTATTCTGATAAAAACAAAACAAACATCCTGTTTATAGTAATCTTTAAAGCTGTAAACATCTTACTGATATTTGTTGTCAGACCCTCGTTTGTTTTTTGGTCAGGTTCATATTTCACATGCTGTTTGTCCTGTAGCCACAATAATCTGGTAATTTGTGGTTCAACTGTGACTCAGCTCAAAATCTATTTGATGACGATGCTGAAATTTCCTAAAACAATTTCTAGGAAACATTTTTTATATCAAAGTGAATCAATATGGATAATGAAACATATTGAAATAAAACTCCTCACAGCGTATGATGATCGCAGCCAGAATCAGAAGATACAGCAAAACCAGAGACACAGTGAAAACTCTGAAGCAGCTTCTTCTAACAGCTGGAAGCTTCTTCTCACTGTTTGGTTCTACAGAGACAAAATTCACAGAGGAAATGTTTCACTGAGCATTAATGAGTTTTTTTTTATCTTCCTAGTGAAACAAAGAAATTTGAACTTTGAGATCATCTGAAACACACCAGTAAATCTACATCAGGACAGTTCTGATATAGAAGAATTAAGGTTTGAATCTTGTCTCTAGATTCACACTAGTAAATGGTGTTTGTGTATTAGCACCATTAGACCAGCAGCATGTGCTAATGCTTAATTCAGTGAGGATTAACTCTGGTGTTTTATTTTAGGATTACTTGGTTCACTCATTTGGTCTCAGACTAAATAAACCAACTTTAAACCAGTAGTATAAAAACGACCTAAATGTCTTAGTTGAACTACAGATTGAGACGTCACTGTCTGTGAAACCGGCCCCATGTGTCCTGATAATGACTCAGACCAGTGCATCATGTTTGTTCTACACTTACAAGAAGAAGAATGGATGATAATGTCATTTGTTAGTTGACAGTCAAACTGCTTTTCATCAGTTTCTCTGTCACAGTTCTCATTATTTCATACTCAACAGTTTGCCGTGACCTAAAGTCAGTGTGCTGCTCTCCATCCTCTAACATCTCCACCTCCATGTTCTGTCTCTCTCCTCTGTCCTCTTGTCCTCTGACATATTTCACCCTGAGATCTGAACCAGCTTGAATTTCTGTCGACATGTTGAGGAACAAAAAGCTAAAAACTAACTGAACGTCTTTCTGACCAGTCTTCACTCAGTCAGGCAGCTTTCAACAGAGCATCAAGGAAGTAGCAGCAGAACAAACCACACCCACAGATACTTTAACACATTTGTTTCTGTCTGATGAAAAATTAACTGAGGGACTGTTTGATCTGTGCATTAAAACATGTAAATACACTGAGAAACACAAGTTATACTATGTTAAAGGTTGTTGAAGGTTTATTTCTGGTATTCATTGTGTTATTCACCAGCAACATTGTGCACATGAATATACTGAACTGATGTTGGTCGGAAGCTGTGTTCCTCTTTCAAATGTAAATTATCAAAGATAGAAACAAAGTGAGAAGTTTCCAACACAGGAAATGTGACGTGTGACCTGTTATTTATAATTTCTATGAACAACTTCCTCAACAAGTTCTGATGATCATTGATGTGTGAGGTCGAAACATTTCAACAGACGTTAGAAGATGGAGAGCAGCTCACTAACACTGGGTCACTGTGACATCGTGAATATTACAGTGGAAAAGATCAGAACTTTAAATTGATGTCAAACAGCTCTTACAGGATCTCTTCAGTTCACACAAAGCACCAATAGAAGTCTCGTCTGTTTCACCTCCTCTAACTAACTAACAGAACATGATGGACCTGTCAGTATCAGGTCACCTGACGTCATTTGGCTCCTGGAGTTCAAATGTTCTGATGAAGGTAAAAAGAGGAAACAGAAGATCTGTAGTTCAAATGTATTCTCTGTGTATTTTGTCTACGTAGAACCAAACTGTTTGTTTACTTTCAGCAGGAAGTGTCTTTGATCCTCTTCTTACCTGGGAAAGTTTTCATGCTTCATGGTGGAATTTAAACTTATTTAAACCTAATTTAACCAACGTTGCTTCTTCTCTGTGGTTGGATCACAGCAGTAATAATTAAACTAATTCAAGAAGTCCAGGATGTTGGACTCTCACCAAAGGAGTCCTTATGTCCCTGTCCCATATGGACAGTCAGGGGTTTTCATGGTAACAGTCTACAACTTGCTGTTAGCTCCTGTTGTTGTGCTCAGTGTGTTGAGTGACTTGTTTCTGTCAAACAACAAATGAATACTTACAAATATATTTTAAGTTGTAACTGAAGGATACACTTGTATGATAATCTGAGCAGCTCTGGACAGAAAATGAGATGACCACTATTCTACCACCAACCACATACAGAGAGTTTCAACCTGTTTTTCTTACTGTAAATATCATTTAACAAAACAGAAGAATCGTCTTATGGAAATCCTGGTGGACATGCAGCCCCCTGAAGGCACCGAGGGTTTTGGGTTCAGTGTTTTGTCCTGAGTCACTTCAACATGTGACCAAGAATCGAGAGGAACCGGGAGTCAAACCACCAACCCTGGAGTTCACAGGTGACTACACTAACAATGTGAGCTGCTGGTGCCCCAACACACTGTTCCAACACATATTGATGGAGAATACAGCACTGGTCAAAAGTAAAACTAGTTCATCTTAGTATGAGGCTTCAGTGTGAAACAGCCTGACATTCAGGAAGTCACAGTTTGGTTTGATGCAAACCCACAACAAAAGAAATCAACAGGTTTGAGACCAAGAGGGAGGAAACCAACTGTGCACGATGCATCTGCACACGAAAGGAGGGCCAACGTGTCATTAGTGTGCTTCACAGGGAAACAGTAGTTGAACCAATTTGTCCTAAAAATACATCCCAGTAATTAGTGTGAGCTGTTTGTTCTTACGTCGTACTGACAGGATGATGAGCCCCACCATCATTAGAAGACACAGCACTCCGAGACACAAGGCAGCAGCTCTGAAAGACTTTCTCTGGACTGGAGGAGGATCCTGAACCTGTGGTCCTACAGAGGGACAAAAAAGAAACATGGTTCTTTGTTACTGGTTTCTCTTTCTGAGCTTTGTCCCATTTGTCTCAAGTATTCCTGGCTGCAGAGGTCAACAAGGGGCAGGGTCGAATTCAGGTTGGGTCAGAGGTCATATAGATGAGTTAGGACAGTGGGTCACGTGATTCATGTAGCCTTGAATAGGATAAAAATAATCAACACAAGAAACCTGTATCTGGTATAAAACTTCAAGTTGAAGCCATAACTCCTGTAAAAAGGGTGAAGTTCAGTATCTGATCAGTGCTGTTTGTTCTCAGTGAAGTTATTTAAAATACTGTGAATCTAAACTCACGTGTCAGTTGTCACTTCACAGATTTACTATCATTACAGTCATACACCATTTAAAAAGTGTCTCATCATGGATCAGATGACATTATTTAGATGTAGACAGCTCCTCCACCTCATAGGTCCTACACACTGTCTTACTTACTGTACACCACCTCCTTAATACACACAGTGTTATAGGTCACAGGTTATGTCTAATAAGTAGATAATTGACACTTTTATCACATCAGTGTAAAAACAGCAGTGTTCAGTCTGTCACAGTCACTCAGCTCCTCACACTTCTTCCTGCTCTGGTGTAAAACTCAGAGCTCATGCTTTCACAGATCACGTCAATGTTACTAGAACCAACAGAATAAACCCAGACTGAGTTTCACCAAACAGCAACAGAAGATCTGAAAATGAGTCTGAGAACAAACTTCACACGAGTCCAACATGAGTTAAAGGCTCAAATGCTGAGAAGCTGCAACAGAAACATTAATCTAGTTGAAATCATTGATGGATCATGGATCCTTACCTTCCCCAGCTTCTGGAGACTGAAAATCAGTGTGATCATCTCTGATGTCGTCTGCACTCTCGTAGATAACCACCTCTCTTTCCTCCCTCTTTCCTCCATCTTCCTCCTCCTTTCTGTTGTATCTCACCTTATTGGAAAACACTGGTGTGGCGTAAATGACTGTGGACATCCTGAGAGGACGGAGACAGCTGCACTTCACTGACTGTGAACTCTACGCTGATCCAATCCAGCTGCAGTAAAACTTCAACGTGTTCTAGTGTCGTACACACTACGAACTATATGAGTACAGTAACATAACCTGCTGCCCTGATGCTGCTGTCAGCGGGTTTTGACAAACTTCTGTCTGGTTCAGAGAACATTGAGGAAGTAGCACAAACACATTCACACCCCTTTGTTCATTTGACTTTGTGGGAAAAGATTTTTACAATTGAAACTGTAATTGTGTCTTTTAGTTATTTTATCTAAGAGACTGTTAACATGCAGCTGTAAAATGAAAATCTAATGTTTTTTATTAAAAACTGTTTAGAAATATGTGACTTTTCTGTCAGTGTGTTAATGTACCCCCCACGTTCATCACATACAGGAAGTTTCTCTCTCTTTCTTACAGACAAGGTACAAACACACACACACATCTCATCGTTTGTAAAGTCATTAATATTTTAGTCTTTATAGAACCATATTAATTTAATATATTAACACTTCATAATAAAGTTTGATTGTGTAAATTCACTTTTATTATTTATTTATTTTTAATGTGAACATGTTGTTGCCCTCGTGTGGTGGAGAAGTAGGCTGCAAGTTCATTATCCTGATGGTCTTTATCAAAGACTTTGTTCTTGTTGACTTTTGATTCAAACAATAACCAAAAACCAATCAGGTTTCCAGTCACGTTACTAGAATCACCTATTTAATTGAAGAACTGTTTTAATCCACGTGTTAGAGTTTGGAAAGCTTTCAAATTAATTGAAAGAATGAAGTCATAAAACATATTTCAGTGTTTGTTGTTAGTGTTTCATGACAGTCAGCACCAGTTACTATAAAAACAGAGGAAAGAGAAGTGAAAACGTGAAGAGTGAACTGTAGACTTATTCATGTTAAACTTCTTCAACACAGTCTTTTTTAGATGAACTGGAACAACTTACCTTGAAGAATGGGTCTCTCAGATCTCTTCAGAGAAATGTACCTAGTCAAGAACCACGAGAGGTCGTTTTTTTATTTTCAGAACTGTTGATGTTATTGACCACTTATTGTCCGAGGACTGTGAACTTTGACCTTGTCATTTTTGTATTTTAATTATTTTAATTCAGCTCATCAGTGAAAGTAGTTTTCAGCCTTTTTGTGTTTTCAGTTCAGAGCGTAACACAGAAGAAGATGAATTTGAACGTGATAGCGCCTTCATGTGGTAGAACAGTAAACTGCAGGTTCCTCATTCTGAGCTGTAAAGACTCCTGATCAGTGGTTTCAGGCTGTTTGACACTGAATCGTTTCACTATGGATCCTCTGGTCTCTGTGTGTCTATTTACATTTAACCTCCCTGTATTTTGTTCACCAGGTAAAATGCTGCATTCAAAGGTTCAACATCCACAACGTGCACAGTTTTCCTCAGCGTGCACTCTTGGACCAGCTCCTGCTGTTTTGTGCAGGTTTTATCAAGTTTGCATGTGATTTAATACATGTAAACTTTCAGCAAACCCATTGTTGCTTATCTTAAAACATTCACACTAACTCTGTATTGATGCTTGTTACTGTAGCTGACCTGTGTCACATGACAACAGGAAACAGGTTTGGTAAACTTCTACCTTATTAGATTTTATTCACATTACAGAACCACACTACTTAAACAAACCTACATTAAAATATGTTTAATCCAGTTCCCCCCATGACATGGTCTCCCCCATGACATCATTGATGATGTCACAGAGATTATAAAAAGAGGAAGTGGTGGGTGGTGCCTCCTTTTGGCTCCTGAATGCATGGTGAGTATAACTGAGACCTGATTAACTTCTAGTCATTGTAAATATTAAAATTTAACTTTAAACATGTTCATGTAACATAATGATGCAACGTATAGATTTTCACAAACAAACCCATGATAGTGTGTTTGTAAAGTTTCAAATGCTGGAATTGTGGCTGAATAGACATTTAACAGGCAGGCAGGGTAAAAATCAACTCTTCAGATGTAAATGAACTGTGGACAGAGCGTCCGTCTCCACTTCATGCTGCTTTCCTCAGATTTAAACAAGTCAATAAGTCACTGCTATGTTTGTATAAGATGGTATTATTTATAATATGGTTTAAACTTAATATGGTTTAAAAACTCTTATTTATCCTAAAACATCTGGGTTCATTGTCTTATATTACAATATGTACACCTACTGTCCACTGTACTGGACACTAGATGGGTAATTAGGGAAAGATGGAACTGAAGGTTTGCGAAGTGTTTGCTAAGAGTGTTTGACAACTTAATAGTTTTAGACTTTGTAGATGTTCTTCTTTCATATTTTAGAATTATATATATGTCATTGTTAATGTAAAATGAATTCAATTAATTTAGAATTTAATTTGAATTTAACCTATCAACCCGGTACACGCCTCTGTATATTATGTTGCTCTGCCTACACCAGAGGGCACTGAGGAGCAGTATCTACATAACAGACACAGAATGAACAAGGGAACAAATGGGAGATTACTCTGAGGATCATTTCAGAGTTTAACAAACAGCTTCATCCAACACTACAAACACCTCTCTGTCATCAGGAGAAGCTGGAAATCTGTTTCTCACAGATCCAGTTCATTTTAAGTTTCAATTCTCGATGTCTTGTCCATTTTCCTGTTTGATCGCAACATGCTGCACAGAACCAGTTTCTATGATCGTCCAAAAGTCCTGTTGCCCAGAAACTGTGGAACAAATAAAACAAATTTAAACTCACATTTTCACATTTGAATAATCACCCAAACACTGACAGCTTCTGATTGGCTGAACAAACCACGTGTCTACATTTAACACATGATGACAAACAATAATTTGAGGAAACTCGATAAATGGATAAAAACACTCTCACTTTTCTGTTAGTGATGAGTCGTCCACCCATTTCCATTCCCATACATCTTCTGACATCTGGCTCAGTGTCTTCCTCAGACCAATCCAGGACTCTCCATCCAGACTTAAACTCCTGACAAACTCCTAATAGTTGACAAAAGACAAAAATTATTTCATCATTCTAAATCCAGTATCAGACAGAGCAGGTTGAATTCCAGTCACTTTACTAGAATCAACAGTCAGTGAACAGGTTTACAATTCAGCAGCCTGAAAAGTGTTTGAGCAGGAAAATGAATCCATCAGGGTGAAGACAGGAAGCAGGTCACAGACTGGCAGCAGGTCAGAAACACCAGGAACAGATCACTGGTAGTTGATCAGAGATCACACACACATGAACAAACACACTCACCTGTTCCTCTTTGCTGTTGATCATCACCAGATCTGATCCTCTGTTCCTACAGTCTGTTCTGCTCTCAGACCAGGTTTTCTTCTCAGTGGATTTAAAATAACAACTGGATCCAAACTTTTTCCATCCTTCAGGACAAAACTTCTCTAAATGTGAAACAAGAGTTTTTTTTTATGTCAGAATGAAATATTTGTAATTTCACTACTTGGGTTCAGATTTTTCTTTTTATGTTACTTTTTATCTTTAACCCTTTAAATACCGTCAGTCCCACTTTAGGTGAACTTCAACAAGTGTCCACATAACAAAAGAGTAAAATCAGTGGCGTGAACTCACCCTCAGTTTTATCTTTCGTGTTCTTTACTCCATCTTGTAACTGGCTGTCGTTGACCGACACGTCTTAAGATAACCGACAACAGACCACAATAAAAAATGTGTTGATGCAGTAAGAGCGACGTGAAGTTGGATCTAGATCTGACTTATTCCTGTTTATTGAAGGATTTCTTACCTGCAGTTGTTTGATTATGGGACTGATTGGAACTGTTGCTCAGGGAGTTGACTTTAGTCTCCAGCTGCTCTTTTTCCAAAGTGACAGAAACATCTGTTGGGAAACAGAGTCACTGAGTTGTGTTTGTGTTCCTCCACTAACCAGTGACATCGTCTCACACATCTGTCCTGACTCATGTTCTAATAAGTAGATGCAGGAGTTCAAGCAGATCTTTGTGCTGGATGTAATTTAATACCTGTGAGATGTTTCTGAGAACGCAGCACTACTGAAACAGGAAATCATATCATTTGATAATTTGTAGTGAAACTTCTATTTATTTAGACAAGTTGAAGAATAAAAAAAACAAAAACACAAGTTACAGAATCAGCTTCTTTGTCAGAAGCTGCCGTCCTCTAGTTTTATGGACAGTGCTATGAATACACACCAGACTGAAGATGTCTCTGACACAGGAAATGTCTGACCTGTGTAGATATTTATGATTTATCTTGTGGAAACCATCGACGAAGTGGAGTTCAGTGACGTGCGAGTTTTAACCACGACAGGATGAAACTGATGGTGAGCAGAGGGGAAGGGGCCTTGAAAAACCTCTGAGTTCTCATCAGTTCTTTTGGTGTCATTGAGAACTAGTGGAGTTCAGATCTTCTAAACAAGTGAAGTTGATTAGAGGGAAAGAAGCTGCTTCCTAAGAACACGTTGTCTCTGCAGAAACACACAGTGAATGTTCAGTAATCATTTAACTGCATCTGCCTGTTTGTCTGGGACCTGCCTTCAATACAGTCTCTGCAGCTTCCTTCTTATAATGTGACAAGAGAATTACTTTAACTTAGTACTAATCATGAAATGTCTTCAGGCTTATCAGACACTTTAGAAACACTCAGACACTAACACATAAACTGATGGAGCTGCTGCCTGCAGCTGTTTCCACTGACTTAAGGCCTGTAACCTGTGAAATGCTTCAGGACTCTGTGTTCACCATTACTGCTCCTTTAATGTTGCACAGGATGAAGGTGAAAGTGTTGATGTACAATCAGAAAATAAGTCATCAGCCACACATGTACAACGTCAGCTCCTTCTTTCAGCTCAGACTGAAACGAGCTACTTCCTTTTCTGCCCACTGTGCTAAAGTGCAGGTGAAAGAAACAGATGCCAGGTTTACTCATAAACAGTGATGAGAGACAAACTGTAGAACCACAGAGAACCTCACAACACGTGCAGAGACACAAACATAATTCACTTTAATGAAAAGCTTCATAACCAACAGATGTTTCTGATTAATGCGCTGATGCCTCTAAATTCAGGAGGGCGTCACTGACACCTCACTGCAAATAACCACACACTCCTCTGCACAGAGTGCTGCTACTGAGAGCTGACTGACAGCTGTCCGTCTACTGTGCACGACACTCAAGAAGTGAGAACACAGGAGTGGAAGAAAGGCCTGCTACACACTCTTAAACATAAAGAATCAGTGGAACTTAACACTGGAAATTAGCTTTTTGTTGTAGCCTCTGTCCTTTAACCAGCCGTGTTGTTTTCTATCTTAAGTCCAAGTCAAAGTCAGTAAGTGGTTTCACTTTGAAACAGCCTGTGTTCATCCTTTACTCACATTTAGGTTTGCAGCACCACAACATAAAGAACAAACAGAATCAGGACTGAAACAGACACTTGACTTTATATCTCAGGCTGTTCTCACATTCTCACACTAACTGCGTTCACACACTCAGAGACAGAAGGTGTTTTTCTTTATGACGGTCAAAGTGCAGCAGTGCAGCAAAGTTCAGTCATGCAGTAGGAGAATCACAGAAAGCATCATGTTAACTGCTCTGAGCTGTTTATTCTTACGTCGTACGGACAGGATGATGATCCCAGCCATCATCAGGAGACACAGCACTCCGAGACACAAGGCAGCAGCTCTGTAAGACGTCCGCTGGACTGGACGATGCCTCGGACTTTGGGATCCTACAGAATAAGAATGAAGGAGCATGAAAACAGTTTATTGTTTAAATGTGTGGCAGCAGCTGTGCACAGTTCCTACAGATCACTGACTGGACACATTTCAAATAGTTAAAGCACATATGGAAACCACTCATGTGAATGTTTAACACTGCTTCAGTCAAACAGCACTGCGTACAGTGTGTCTTCCTGTTCAGTAGTTGCACCTTGTTTTACCACAGCTGATGTTTCCACACAGAACAACGACATAGAGCAGGTTTTATATCAGCTACTTGACTAAGATGTATGTCAGTGACACATTTAATGATTTGGATTGTCTTCTAAAAGTGGAAATGCCTGTGTCAGGTGGACCATCTGCAAAATCTATATTGAACTGTAAGTGGAGTTTGTGTGAAGCTGCAGATTAACTACTGAACACACAACCGTCTGCAGAGTAGCTGAACACGTCCTGCTGGAGATAATAAAGACACAGTTCAGTGTTGCTGCAACATACAGCTAAGGAGTCCACGTGCTGATCAACTAAAGTCCCAGACATCAGTTCAAGCTTTATTTTCATGTCACAGTCAGACACACTGTGTTTTTAGGTTGTCTGTCGTCCGTCCCACTTCTTCTCACCTCAATATTCCTTCAAATGTTTTGCTGCTTTTGTCTATTTGCACGTGTTTTCTTAAGCTGCTGATGGTTTAACTACATGGAACCAGCTCCACTTTCATTTACAGACATCATATCTGTACTCACAGAACTATGAATTATACTTTTCAGCAGTTTGCAGGAACTAATGTAGCAGCAATGTTAATTTGTTTTTAATGTAGAAAACCAAAGATGAAAGACGGTAACTGTGACAGAGGAAACCCACACAAGCGGACGGCATATTAAATATCCACCTCGACCACTTCCTTACAACTTCAGTTTCATTTATAGAAAATATTTTAAAATTATATTTATAATACCATTATGTTCACAAAGAGTAATTCTATTATTAGTAATTATAGTATTTGTACAATAATATAATATTTAGTGGTGAGGTTTGAATTTTCTGACTAAGTCCGTGTCCATAATCTGATTTGTTCTATTTTCTCTTCAAATCAACTCAAGTTTTACAATAATTCAACTAAACATCATCATTGTCTATTTATCTTTATTCATTTTACAGCCCCAAATAACAAATTACCCTCAAGAGACTATGTACAACCATGAAACCCTTTCTCCACATAGACCCTCAGATCAGATGTAGAAAAACTCTCCTAAAACTTTAATAGTAAAAAATAAAAGAGGAAAACTTCCGAAAGTGCGACTGAGGAGGGATCCGGCCTCCAGGACCAACAGCTGATCAATAGATGTGAGTGGAGAACAGAACCAACAGCAGTAGATTTAGTAGTAGATCACTTACCTCTGGATTCAGATTGAAAATCCATCCTCTCGTCCCTGATACCATGTGGATCATCGTAAATAACCACCTCTCTTTCCTCACGACCAGCTCCACCTTCCTCCACCTTTTTGTTGTATCTCACCTTATTGGAAAAAACTGGTGTAGCATAAACAACTGAGGACATGTTGAGACGGTAACTGATCTTAAACTACTGTTACTGTCAGAACAACATGTGTTATGATGGACGACGAACGATAGAAATCCAGTAAGAGAAGTTACTGATGTTCTGCTGATGCTGTCAGTGGTTCTTGGTCAACTCTCAGACTGTTTGACAGAATGTTACGGAAGTAGAAGAAAGAAAACGAATGCACACACACACACACACACACACACACACACACACACACACCCTTTTATTCAACTGACTGAGGGAGATAAAAATAACTTGAAGTTCAGTTTGTGGTTTTATTTATTTTTGTTGTCAGACATTTTCCAGTTTTTGGCTTTAAACCATTCGACAACAATAAATAAAAAGCTGCAAAATAACAGTAAATATGTAAAAATACATTTTTTACACCAACAGTTTGGAAGTAAAACGTTTTCACACGTGCATATTGTGATGAGTTGTTAACAAATGTCTCCACCAACACACACACAGTGACACAGAGCAGCAGACCAAGCACAACATGTCTCTGGAATATGGATTGAACTTTAGACAGTGAAGTTAAAACTGTTTTTACTGGATGGTTAGAAACGTCCAAACTATTCTACGGTGCTGCATTAAGCTGCTTTGTGGATTTTATTTGTACCACATTTAATTTTGACCCACAGCGCCGTTTGGACTGAAGGTTGCAGTAATGGAACCATCAGATTAAATCACTGATTGATTGTCTAAAACCCTGTTCCACAGTGAGATGAGTTCATTTACAGGTTAATGACAGTGAGTCAGGGGTCGTGTGCATTGTCAACTAATGGTTTCTGGTTCAAGTCTCTGGTTGACGTGTCAAAGTGTCCTTTGTTCAGTAGATTTATGATTTTTGTGCTGAACTCCTTTAAAAACTGAAGGAAACATGAGAAAATCACCTGTATTATTACATTTACACTTACTTTATATAAGGTTTCCAACAATACATTTTTATTTCTTATTCCAGTGTCAAGAAAATGTTTTGTTGTTGTTGTTGAGGTTTAATGAGAACATGTGGTGCCCTCATGTGGTGGATCAGTAGACCACAAGTTCATCATCATGATCTTTCCACTGTTTTTTCATCTGCCCCCTGACGTCCTCAGAGTTTTACACTTTACTTTCATGATCTACTCAGGTTACAGTATTAGTTATTTTTATGCCACAGTCAAATTAATAAAAGTGAACTTCCTCTGGGAAATTATTACAAATCAATATCAAACTTATCACAATATCACAACTTATTCCAACTAAACCTGTGGATACAGTAAAGAAACAAGTTGTAATCAGAGAAACTCTGAACCTGGAATTCAGTAGAAACGTAGAAATCTGCAGGAGCTTGTGCAAAACTCCATTCAACATTTCTTTAAGCATTTTTAAAACCAACTTTTTCAGCTGTGAACTAGACTATTTCTTTTCTCTGTTGTACTTGACCAAACAACTGGACAGTAATCCTGATGACTAAGAACTATTCCTTGAACACTGCGTTCTAATCTAAATAACAGCCTGATCCCTCCTCTGTACTCTGAGTTGGTGGCAGGCCCTTACGTTTGGGGAGGCTGGTTTGATTCTCCTGTCAGATGCGCTCCCACTGATCTCTTCTATCTGTAAATCCTGTAATGTTGAAATGTAGAACACTTAAGCAAGAGTTGCGTTGCTCTTTTCAAGAGCATTGGACGCAAGTGGATGAGATTAATGTAAGAAAAAATCAGCTTTACCACACTGTGAAGCAGAGCTAATGTCTTAGCAAATCTGTGAAATCCAGGTACAGAAAATGTAGAGTAGTGATGATAAACTTCAAGAAAGTGTTGGATTAAGTAAATTATTGTAAGTCTGGGTGATTATTGAGCTGGCTATGGCATTAATGTCTAAAAAACATCTTTTCTGTATCTGAAACATTCAGATGTCTAATGTTTAACATTTACTACTTTACTTTAGGAAACTTTACCATTTACTGCAGAAAAGTCTAAACATGGGACACAGATGATTCCAATACTGATGTTTAGTTACCAGGAGAAGATGAAGGAGCTGAATATTTAAGAACTGTTCCAAAGGATCAGGGTGAAATGATTGATGCAGAGCGATTCAGTGAGTGAGGAAGTCGACCAGTGCTGCTGAATCCTGGGATCATACAGTGATCTGACAAAACACTCTTCTAGTTTAGTTTTTACTTTATGTGTTTGGTGCCTGTTCAACTCCAGCTGTGTTCTTTTGTTGATTTGTCTCTGTATCGAGCCACGAGCCTTCAGTCCCTGTTTTCCTTGGCCGGTTTCTGTTTTCACCCTATTTCCATGTGTTTTTTAATAACCTCCCTTCTTATTTATTTGTTCCTGACATTTTTGGGTGTGTAAAATAACAATGACGTACTTTATTGATCCCTGTGGGGAGATTGTTGTTTGGACACTGCAGTAGATGAAGGCACTACTGTTGGGTTCCATGTTGAAATCCCCCAGTAGAATGACCACAGTCGGACCACCTTCCAGTCGACTTCCAGAGACCATAATAAAGCACTGCTGTTGGACCTGTAGGCACCAACAGAGACCTAACCCGTACCTGAAGGTGCAGGGAGGAAACTCTCTCATCCTCTGAGGAAAAATGACTGACTGATGTCAACATATCTCCACACTCATATTTCTACTAGTTCAGATCCTCAGGCAGATTGTTCCAGTGTCATCAGTAGAAGCTGTAAATCGATTTCTCACAGATCCAGGTCTTTTCAGTTTGATGTACATGTGGAGTAAATCTTGCTTTTTGATCACAGCATGCTGCAAAGAGCTGTCTTATAGCAGAGATCCTATGAAACAAAATAATCTGATATATATATATTGTTCTGATCTGAAGCTTCCAATTATTTTCATATTTCAATAAAAGCTATTTTAATTTTGAGACACATTTAAAAAAAATCATAATAAAATTCTCTTTTAAGAAATTTAAAGAAAACTGTGAGCACCACAGGTTCAAGTCTGACCACAGATATATTAATGAAAACAGGATGTAAAATGTAAAATGTCATGAAAACGTTTGTTTCTCTGTTCACACTGGTTTGACTCAGTTTGACTTTAACACTAAATGAAATGTAACTTTAAAATTTTAATACAATACAATACTTAATGTGATGATAATAGAACTATAATAGAACAAATAAAACTGTCTCACGTTTCAGACACTGCTGATCCATCCACCCATTCCCATTTCCATTTATCTGTGTTCTGTGTTCTTTCTGACCTCAGACCGATCCAGGACTCTTCATTCTCATTCAGTTTGATGACAAATCCCTGAGTTAAAAAGAGAAAACAAACATTTCTAAATTTATAATTCAGTATCAGTCAGGATGTTGTTTAGGAAAATAAATATTTTCATAGTTCTCCAGATATTAAATAACATTTTTCAATACAACATTTATATTTTAATCATTTAGATACTCGTTAAGTCTTTGAACCAATTAAACATCAATTAGATCTTTCACTTATTCCGGTTCTATTCTATGTGCCCTTTCTTAGACGAGCATTCAGTCATAAGACTTTTCCGGGACTGGTTAGATTAAGGCCTGATTAACAAGCCTTGGTGCCCTTTTATCCTCCCTGGCGGGAACTCCGAGTCCCCCTGCTTCCCATGACTGTTTCCTATGTTTATGTTTCAACGTATTTCCATTGTCATACGTTTCACCTTGTTGTAATAAAGCTACTTTTATTTCAACTTAACCCCTAAAATATGAAATCGTTAGCTAATTTCATCAACAAACAATTTGTAAAACGCCTGAGATCAGAGCTCCTGATCATGATGGTCTGTGTAGATTCTACCTTTTTAAGGTAAGATAAATAACAGATCCTCTAATTTTCTCTCAGATGACCATTGTTAGAAATAATCCATGTTAGTGTTTAGTGAACATACATAGACGCTCACACGAACACACTCACCAGTTCCTCTTTGCTGTTGATCGACACCAGATCTGATCCTCTGTTCTCACAGTCTGTCCTGCTCTCAGACCAGGTTTTCTTATCAGTGGATTTTAAATAACAGCTGCATCCAAACCTCGTCCATCCTTCAGGACACAACTTCCCTAAATGTGAAACAAATGTTTTCATGTCATTTAGTATTGATTCAATTTTTTAGTTCAGGATTTTTGCCTGAAACCTTCGTAGTAAATATTTTTTTAAATCTTGTAACTGATTTGTAGGTGATTGTCCCCAACATAAGCATACATCTAAAAAATAAATATGAAAATAACAAGAAATCTCTGTCGTTAAAACTAAAACATTCATGTAACTTTAACATTTTTCTCACCTTGAATTATGTCCTTCAGCTTCTTTACTTCGTCCAGTGACTGTCTGTGGGTGTTACTGAGTGTATTGTAACTGCTTCGTAACTGAGTGTAGTTGACTGACAAGAAAAATAACCAGAGATAAAATAATAGAGTGAGGGGGGAGCGTGTGTTTTACGGTTTCTCATTCATTTTAAAATCTGTCGTACTTAAATAGTCGTCCTGTAACTGGTTGTAGGTGTTGTTCAGGTTCTTGTATCTGATCTGCAACTGCGTTTTCTCCAACGTGACTAAAACATCTGGTCAGACACAAAACAAACAAAAAACAAAATCAAATAGGACACAATTAAGTTGTAACAGTAACAGTATTTTAGTTATTTGCTGTTCACGCTGTGCTTTAATCTGTTCACTCAGGAAGTTAAAATGCATCATATAAATGACTGAGCTGTTCATTCTTACATCGTGTGGACAGGATGATGATCCCAGCTAATATTAGAAGACTCAGCACTCCAAGACACAGAGCAGCTCTGAAAGACTTTGTTTGGACTGAAAGAAGAAGTAGAAAAAGTCCAGTTACCATCACTCAGCGTTTAGATAACTGCTCCTGAAACACGTGTCTATGATTGTGGTTTTATTCTTAGGCTAATTATGTTTTTATGTTTAATTGAACTTAGGAATTTACAATAAACTAGTTGCTCTTTAATATACTCAAAAAATAAACACATAAATAAATAAAAAAACTTTTTAATAACAGTAAAGCCTCGAGTCAATTACACTTCAAGGGGACATTGAGATGACCTCAAAACAGGAATGGTTATACAGACCACTGACATTTTTCCCTCCTCGTCTTTTCTGATTGTTTTATCACTAGTTTTCCATTTGGGTAAGGTCAGTGTCACCACTGGTAGCATGAGGTGATAACTGGACCCTACAGAGGTTGGACAGGCAGTCCAACTCCTCCAGATCTGGGAGGAGGACACCATCTGTCATCTCATCAGGAGCATGTCCAGACGTTGTCAGTCATGCATACAAACAAGCAGGAGCATACAAAGTACTGAGAACCATTTTGAGTTGCTGCTATTAAATTTCAGTACAATGGACAAACCTGCTGCATCTTTTTTTTAATTCGTTTTTAATTAGTTTTTTAATTTAGATTTTCAGGGTGTGTTTGAATTCAGCCTTCTGTAGGTTAATATTTTTTATTTTCATCTAATGATGTAGCACCAATTTGTTCCTAACACATCACTCAGTCCACATCAGTCTAAATATCCAGCATGATTTATCGCTGTTAACATCTGTTTTATCAGTTTAATTAATACCAATACAGTTAGGAAATGGTTCATTAACACTGACTAGCAAGTTTTGTTGACCTGTATTTTACTTATGTGATCATGGACAGAGCTCAGATGTATTAAGGAGCATTACAGGTCTGACCCAGTTACATGCTACAAATCACGCTTCATACAGAGATAATGGACTGAACTCAACTCACTCACAAAACAACACTGTTCAGTGTCACAGTCACACAGCACTTTGCACTGCTTCCTGTCCTCCTCCTCTTTTTTTTCCTGCTCTGTTGTAAAACTTTAATCTTTGCCAGAGCTGATGCTTCCACTGAGCTCAGAGATTAGACAAATCATGTCAATGTTAATAATATGAACAATAAAAAATAATGTTGAATAAACTTTGATTGTGTTTAAAAAAGCAAAATTAAAACATCTGAAAATGAGTCTTCTACCCACAGAATTGTGAAAACATTGATCAATGAAATGCAGTGAGAGAGGCCACAGCATTACTATTAAAATGACTATTGTTTCTAATATTGATTTGTCAGAGATGCTTCCTCACCTCCTTCCTGTGGCTGTAAATCAGAGTGATCATCTCTGATGTCGTCTGCACTCTCGTAGATAACCACCTCTCTTTCCTCCCTCTTTCCTCCATCTTCCTCCTCCTTTCTGTTGTATCTCACCTTATTGGAAAACACTGGTGTGGCGTAAATGACTGTGGACATCCTGAGAGGACGGAGACAGCTGCACTTCACTGACTGTGAACTCTACGCTGATCCAATCCAGCTGTAGTAAAACTTCAACGTGTTCTAGTGTCGTACACACTACGAACTATATGAGTACAGTAACATAACCTGCTGCCCTGATGCTGCTGTCAGCGGGTTTTGACAAACTTCTGTCTGGTTCAGAGAACATTGAGGAAGTAGCACAAACACATTCACACCCCTTTGTTTTTGAGAGTGTGTTGGAAACGAAAAAACATAACTGCTGTGTGTGTGTGTGTGTGTGTTAACAGATACCTTCTTTAGATCTTCACACATGCTCACACACACAGCAGTAGACTTACAGGAAAGTAAATGAAGCAGGAAATGTTTATGACCTCTTTACCTCGACAGTTCTCATCTTTAGCTGTGCTATGGTACAAAGAAGACATTCAAATAAAATGCACAGAATGATTTAGGAGCAGCTTGATGCTTCAAAGTAGATGATTCCTGGTCAAATCAAAGCTTTGATTTCAGTGTCAGTGAAGGGTGCAGCAGAGCATTAATGTGAACATTTCACCATCTTGTGGCAGAGCAGGAGTCTGTAAGTTTATTAACATCCAATTTTTATCTATTGGGAGGAGGTGATTGGGTGGATGGAGGCTGTATAGTGTCATGAATCGCTAAACCAAATACCCAGATTTGAGTCCTGCCTGAGGTTGGGTTCAGGCAAGATTCACAGTTTGGTTAGAGTTAGAGAAAGGTTGTGGTTTCCTTCAGTAAAGATTTTAAGTGTTTTTAAAGCCCATAAACTTACATTAACCCTAACCCAGTGCTGTGAGAGCAGAAGGTTGTGAAGGTTTCATAAAACTGAAAGTTGTAGATCAAATATTTAGATGAACAAGTCAGATTGTGTTTAATTGATTTGTTCTTCATCAACATCATTTAGGGTCATAGTGAAAATATTCTCGTTTATAGAAAACATATTACAGTTACTATAGAAACACCTACAGGGTGCCGGTGGAAATTTGACTACTGTTGGTCGAAGAAAGAGGGGAGGCAGAAGGGTTCAGGGTCAGAGAGAGAAGGGGAAAGGCAGGAGCATAGATCTGAGAATAGGGACTCTTAACGTGGGCACAATGACAGGGAAAGGCAGAGAGCTGGTAGACATGATGGAGAGAAGAAAGGTAGATGTTCTGTGTGTGCAGGAGACAAGGTGGAAGGGCAGCAAGGCACGTAGTATCGGAGGAGGATACAAACTGTTCTACCATGGTGTGGATAGGAAGAGAAACGGGGTAGGAGTGATCCTGAAGGGGGAGTTTGTGAACAATGTCCTAGAGGTGAAAAGAGTCTCAGACAGGGTGATGAGCCTAAAGCTAGAAATTGAAGGGGTGATGATGAATGTAGTCAGTGGGTATGCGCCACAGGTTGACTGTGAGTTAGAAGAGAAGGAGAGATTCTGGAGTGAGTTTGATGAGGTCATAGAGAGTATCCCCAGAGGAGAGAGAGTTGTTGTTGGAGCAGACTTTAATGGGCATGTTGGTGAGGGCAACAGAGGTGATGAGGAGGTGATGGGCAGGTTTGGTGTGAAGGAAAGGAATCTGGAAGGACAGATGGTGGTGGACTTTGCTTAGAGGATGGAAATGGCTGTAGTCAACACTTACTTCCAAAAGAGAGAGGAACATAGAGTGACATACAGAAGTGGAGGTAGGAGTACGCAGGTGGACTACATCCTATGTAGACGAGGTCATTTGAGAGAGGTTAGTGACTGCAAAGTGGTGGTAGGAGAGAGTGTAGCCAGACAGCACCGCATGGTGGTGTGTAAGATGACTCTGGAGGTCAGGAAGAAGAAGAGAGGGAAGTCAGAAAAGAAGACCAAGTGGTGGAAGCTAAAGAATGAAGAAACTTGTGAGGAATTCAGACAGAAGTTGAGACAGGTTCTGGGTGGTCAGGATGAGCTTCCAGATGACTGGGAAACCACAGCAGAGGTTATCAGGGAAACAGGTAGGAAGGTGCTAGGTGTGTCATCTGGAAAGAGGAAAGAAGGTAAAGACACTTGGTGGTGGAATGAGGAAGTACAGGAATGCGTCCAGAGGAAGAGGTTAGCTAGAAGGAAGTGGGATGTAGAAAGGACTGAGGAAAGTAGACAGGAGTACAAGGAAGCGCAGCGTAGAGTGAAGAGGGAGGTGGCAAAGGCCAAACAGAAAGCTTACGATGAGCTGTATGACAGGTTAGACACAAAGGAAGGAGAGAAGGACTTGTACAGGCTAGCCAGACAGAGAGATAGAGATGGGAAGGATGTGCAACAGGTGAGGGTGATTAAGGACAGAGATGGAAAGGTGCTAACAACCCAGGAGAGTGTGCAGAAAAGATGGAAGGAGTATTTTGAGGAGCTGATGAATGAGGAAAATGACAGGGAAAGAAGAGAGGAAGATGTGGATGTTGTGGAGCAGGAAATAGCAGAGATTGGAAAGGATGAGGTGAGGAAGGCTCTGAAAAGGATGAAGAGTGGAAAGGCTGTTGGTCCTGATGACGTACCTGTGGAGGTGTGGAAGTGCTTAGGAGAGACAGCAGTGGAGTTTCTAACCAGTTTGTTCAATAGGATTCTAGAGAGTGAGAAGATGCCTGAGGAATGGAGGAGAAGTGTTCTGGTTCCGATCTTTAAGAACAAGGGTGACACGCAGAACTGCAGCAACTACAGAGAATAGAATAAAGTTGATGAGCCACACAATGAAGCTGTGGGAAAGAGTAGTGGAAGCCAGGCTTAGGAAGAAGGTGGAGATTTGTGAGCAGCAGTATGGTTTCATGCCCCGTTAGAGAGTGAGCTGCCAGGCAGGAGGACAAGAGGACGACCAAGGAGGTGATATGTGGATGTGTTAACAGAGGACATGAGGTTGGGCTGGTGTTAGGGTAGAAGATGTTCATGACAGAGTGAGGTGGAAAAGGATGATTCGCTGTGGCGACCCCTGATGGGAAAAGCCGAAAGAGAAGAAGAAGAAAGTCGTATAGAGACAATGTTCAGGAGACATTAAAGCAGAATTAACTTATTGATCCGCTGCAGTGCTAGCTAGAGAAACTGCTGTTGGAGTTTCAGGAAGTCACTTCTAAGAGATGTTGGTATAAAGAGTGTCGGAAACTTTTTCTGTCTAAAAAACCAAGATAAAAAAATAACAGGTGTACAAGTTTAAAACACATGAATCTGATTTGCCTCAGTCCTGTTGATGTTCTCCTTTCTTTCTACTGTCATTCTCAATCTGTCTCTCAGACGACCTCAGACTCTTCTGACAGGTGATATAAACTTGTTGGTGTACATTCTTACAATTATCAGAGGATTTAAAGACTTTTTAGCAAGACGATTAAAGTGAATAAATAAGAGATGACTCTAAGGTAAAGAAGGAATTCTGTTTCTCACAGATCCAGTTCTTAGGTGAATTATATGCTTGTGTCCATTTTCCTTGTTGATCACAGCATGTTGCATAGGACCACAGTGTGGGATCTGGATCTCCTGCTGCCCAGAACCTGAAAATGACCCATAAGAAACATGAATTTCAGTTATTAATTACAGATAGTTTAGTCCAGTAGCATGAAAACCAGGACTTGAGATGGACTGAACACATTTTATGCTGTTTTACAAACATCAGTTTTAAATGTTTGTCACTGAGGAAAATTCTTTGTGTGTTTCTGGGATTTTTGTTGCAGTACATAAATTCGACCAGCAGGAGAAACTGGATGTAAAGCTGCTCTCTTAATAAAATTATTATTATTATTATTATTAACAGAATCTGTCTCACTTCACTGTCAGTGCTGATCCGTCCACCCATTTCCATATCCACATATTCTCTGTCTTTGTCCATTTTGTCCTCAGACCAATCCAGGACTCTTCATTCTTACTCAGTTTGATGATAAATTCCTAAAAGTTGACAGGAGACAATAAACATTTCTAAATGTAAAGTTCAGTATCTCTGCTGTAGTTGAGTCATTTTGTGACAATTCCATTGTCACAAAATGATTTAATTTCAATTTTATTGCAAAAGCATGGAATTGTAATTTCTTAATGTAATTTATAAGAGACAGTTAGTTTATTTATTATAGAAAATGGGAAATAAAAACTTGTTGTACGTCGTACAATGATTGCAGCACGAATCAGCAGATACAACAAAACCAGAGACACAGTGAAAACTCTGAAGCAGCTTCTTCTAACAGCTGGAAGCTTCTTCTCACTGTTTGATTCTACAGAGACAAAATTCACATTAAAAAAAAAAAAAAAACTTTTTCATCCAGTTTTTACTTTTTAACTAATAACAGGAGTGAAACAGAGAAAAGTTGCTAAATTAGATTAAAATGCAAACATGATAATACTCAACATCAGCTTTTCTGTTTCAGTATTGATTATTTCATATTCACCATCTTGCTGTGAACCAACATCAGTGAGCTGCTCTCCATCCTCTAACACAGATCTGACACAGATTGAATTTCTGTCGACATGTTGAGGAACACAAAGCTAAAAACTCACTTTGGGACCAGTCACTGTCTGTTTCTGTGTTGTTCTGTGACTTTCAGGCAGCTTTTAATAGAACATTAAGGAAGTAAAAACCAGTAAGACAGTCTCCAGCTTAACATCCTGATGGACCAGGATCCTGTTGGTTCTGTAAGTTCACCATGAATCTTCTGACCTGTTCTCTGACTGTGGATTTAAGTTCTTGATAATTGGAGTTTGATTTAGATTTTTAGATCAGTGGAAACGTTTATTGACGACCTGCTTTCAGTCAAAGAACTGTGTTTTCAGGAGACGTATTAATGGATGTTTTTCCCTCAGCTGAGGACTTTTACAGCTTCACATGTCCTGTTTGAGTTTTTGAGTGTTTGTCTCTCAGCTACAGTGAAACCAGACCTTGTCTTCACTCTATTGTTTCAAGTCACCTGATATTGTGAATTGACCTCAGCCATCCCACCTACTCACCTGTTGATGTATGTTGGTCAGAGACAAAGTGTCTGGTAGAGCATCCTCCAATAAAACATTTAATATGTGGTCTGCTAAAAGTTTGAAAGCTAAAATGTTCCAGATTTAGAAAACATCTTGATCATATGTAGAGACATAAACTCTAGTTCCTGTTATCAAAGTTTGATTCATAACCTGCTCACTGACCACACAGATTTCTAATCATTTATGTTTTATATCTCCACATTAAAGACACACGTGTTGGACACGAGTTGAATACTGAATTAAATCAATATGAGCATCAATTAAACTTCAAAGTTTATTTTCCTGAGACTGAAACACACTTTTTTGATGAGTTCTTACAAGACTATGATGCAAACGAAGCTGGAAGAAAAACTAGATGAGACATGGAAATGGAAGGACAAGGAAAGTTGTTCTGAATTGATTAGACTGATATTATTCATGATTTATCAATAAACACGACTCACTTCTCAGGTGTTTGACTCCTGATGAAGGTAAAAAGAATCAGCTGCTGACTCCAGGTGGATCAGAGAAAATGAAGAAGACACTTAGAGCAGTTTGAGCAGCAACAGACGCCTTAATAAACCAAAGTAAAGACGACCTGCAGGTGACTTTTATTCAACACTGTGTGGGACTACAGAGTCAGTAAGGTCACATGGAGTTGTTGTGTGGACCACTTCCAACCCCACTACTCTGTCTGCACCATAGAGCACAGAGGGACAATATCTGTGTCATCAAGAGGATTGAACATGTGACACAGAATGAACAAGGGAACAAATGGGAGATGACTCTGAGGATCATGTAGAACATTTCAGAGTTTAACAAACAGCTTCATCCAACACTACAAACACCTCTCTGTCATCAAGAGAAGCTGGAAATCTATTTCTCACAGATCCAGGTCTTCTGATGATAATCATAATAGCGACTTTTTGTCCATTCTCCACGTTGATCGCTGAATGCTACATAGAACTTGTCTGTGTGATATTTCAGCTCTCCTGTCACCTCAAACCTGTAGAACAAATAAAATAGTGTTTTTTCAGTGAATTAAAAATCCAGATTATTGTCACATTATCAACTTGAATCTCACTTGACAAACATTTTCATTCATGTCTGTTGCAGAAACTTCAAAATGAAAAACATTCTGTCTTTAAGTCTGATCCCAGATAGAAATTGGAATCAGGATTTACAGATTACATCCATTCATTCTTATCAAAGTTACTGATTGTGTTCATTCACAATCATTTCATGTCTACTTCATCTTTCTCTTGTGGCCATAATCACAAACATTCTCCAAAACTTGGCCTAAAAAGTCTCAGCTAGGGGGCCAAACATGAGAGTGATTTAGGAAACCTGTCAGAGAAACTCTGAGCTAGGAAAGGACAAAAAAACGTATCTTAGTGAGGAGGTGTGGTTGATCCTGTTGCGAGGGACGACACATTGTTTTAAAAGCTGATTGGTTGGTTGAAAATATATCTGGTAATGACCTGAGAGAAATGGCTGCTCTGACTTTATGATTTGTCACTGTGAGAACTGATGGGTCTTTTAATTTGTAGGTTCAACTTGTTCAGTTAGTGCTGAGACTGTGTGTCAACTGTGGTGTCAGTAGGTGTGATTATGAACAATTTCAGAGTTTAATTGATCACCACGATGGAGGTTCCTGTAGCATTTAATGGCCCCCAGCCAGTGTTAATTTTACCATCTAAGAAAAAGGATAAAAATGACAATGAGCAGACTCTAGTGGTTTAATTATTAATGCAGCTGAATATAAAGAATTCTCTTTCCAGAATACATTTTAAACTGATACTGATCACTGACCAGTCTGTTTCAGCAGCAGATCGATTAACATGTAGTCCACAGTGAAAACTGTTGTTTTCTTAGAATCAATAGTAAACCATTAATACTTAATCCTGCTGAGTTTTTTGTCTCTGAGGAAACTCCTTTGTGTGTTCCAGGGAACTCTGCAATAATCTTCCACTCAAGTTTGTTAATCAACCCCAGACCTAAACATAGTTTGAATTCATTTGAGAGCCTCACTCTTAGCCTCTCTGATCCAAACTGGAAAAATCAAAAACCAGTCCTGTTTGTTATTGTGTCCCTTACTCTGAGTTTTTAACTGAATTCTCAGACTTTCTATCTGATTTAGTTCTTAGTGCAGATAAAGTCATTATAGTGGGTGACTTTAATATCCATGTAGATGTTGATGATAACTGCCTCAACACTGACTTTAATTCACTATTAGACTCTAAATGTAAATAAACCCACTCACTGTTTTAATCACACCCTTGATCTTATTCTGACATACGGTGTGGAAGTTAATAGTTTTCCCCCAAAACCCTCTTTTATCTGACCATTTCTTAATTACATTTGAATTTACAGTACCAGACTTTACTAAACCTACAGATAAGATTCACTACAGTAGATGTTTATGTGAAAATGCTGTTGACAAATTTAAGGAACTGATTCCATCTTTTATTTCAGAGCCATGTACCAACACAGAGGAAGGCAGTTATTTCAACGTAACTCCAGCACAAGTGGACTATCTTGTTAATAGTACTGGTGCTTCACTTGGAACAATACTTGATACTGTTGCTCCTCTGAAAAAGAAACTAGTGAGTCAGAGGAAGTTAGTTCCATGGTACAATTCACAAATCCGTAGCTTAAAGCAGAAATCACGTAAGTTGGAAAGGAGGTGGCGTTCCACCAATTTAGATGAATATTGCCTAGCCTGGAAAGATAGTTTAATAATATATAAAAAAGCCCTGCGTAAAGCTAGAACTTCATATTACTCCTCATTAATAGAGGCAAATAAGAACAACCCTAGGTTTCTTTTCAGCACTGTAGCCAGGCTGACAAAGAGTCATAGCTCGGTTGAGCCTAGTATTCCCTCAACTCTCAGCAGCAATGACTTCATGAATTTCTTTACAAATAAAATCATAACTATTAGAGAAAAAATTGATCAGATCCTCCCTGCATACGGCATGGACTGTACAACAACTCTAGATTCATCTGCAAGACCACGCTCGTACTTAGACTGCTTCCTCCCCGTAGATCATTCTGAGTTCATTTCAGTAATTAATTCCTTTAAACCATCAACATGTCTCTTAGATCCCATCCCGACTAGACTCCTCAAGGATGTCTTACCTTTGGTCAGCACGTCCATATTAGATCAGATCAATCTGTCTTTACAAATAGGCTACGTACCACAGGCTTTTAAGGTTGCTGTAGTCAAGCCCCTGCTCAAAAAACCTCCTCTGGACTCAGGGGTTTTAGTAAATTATAGACCAATATCCAATCTGCCCTTTATCTCTAAAATCCTTGAAAAGATCGTTTCTAAGCAATTGTACGACCACCTGCGTAGCAATAACTTGTATGAAGATTTCCAGTCAGGATTTAGAGTACATCATAGTACAGAAACAGCACTGGTAAAGGTCACTAATGATCTTCTACTAGCATCAGACAATGGACTACTCTCTATACTGGTCATGTTAGATCTTAGTGCTGCATTCGACACTATAGATCACAACATTTTATTACACAGACTGGAACATGTCATTGGAATCAAAGGAACAGCACTAGAGTGGTTTAAATCGTATCTATCAGATAGATTTCAGTTTGTACACGTTAATGATGAGTCTTCCATGCACAGCAAAGTAAGCTACGGATTTCCACAGGGATCTGTGCTTGGACCGATTCTTTTCACTTTATATATGTCCCCTTTAGGCAATATTATTAGGAAACACTCTATAAATTTCCATTGTTATGCAGATGATACCCAGCTATACTTATCTATGAAACCAGGAGAAACTAATCAATTAGTCAAACTTCAGGAATGCTTAAAAGACATAAAGACCTGGATGACCTCCAATTTCCTTCTCCTAAATCCGGACAAGACAGAGGTTATACTGTTTGGGCCTAAAAATCTCAGAGACACTATGTCTAAACACATTCTCACCATTGATGACTTAGTTCTGGCCTCAAGTAATACTGTAAGAAACCTCGGAGTTATCTTTGATCAGGATATCTCCTTCACTTCATACATCAAAGAAATCTCTAGAACTGCCTTTTTTCACCTGAGAAACATTAAAGTTAAAATTAGGAGCACCCTGTCCCAAAGTGATGCTGAAAAACTAGTCCATGCATTTGTTACTTCCAGACTGGACTATTGTAATTCCTTATTAATGGGATGTCCCAATAACTCATTAAAAAGCCTCCAGTTAATCTAAAATGCTGCAGCCAGTGTTCTGACTGGAATCAGTAAGAGAGATCATATTTCTCCAACGTTAGCTTCTTTCCATTGGCTCCCTGTAAAATCCAGAATTGAATTTAAAATTCTTCTCCTCACTTATAAATCCCTTAATAATCAGGCTCCATCTTATCTTAAAGAACTCATAGTTCCTTATCTTCCAAGCAGAACTCTCCGTTCTCAGACTGCAGGTTTACTTGTGGTTCCTAGAGTTTCCAAATGTAGAATGGGAGGCAGAGCCTTTAGCTACCAAGCCCCTCTCCTGTGGAACCAGCTCCCAGTTCAGGTTCTGGAGGCAGACACCCTCTCCACATTTAAGACTAGACTTAAAACTTTCCTTTTTTATAAAGCTTATAGTTAGAGATGGATCAGGTGACTCTGAACCATCTCTTAGTTATGCTGATATAGCTTAGTCTGCTGGGGGACCTCTACTGATAAACTGAGCTCCTCTCCTCTCTCCTTTCTCCTGTATCCATTCTAATTCTACCATTTCATGTCATTAACTTTGTGTCTTCTCTCTCCTGTAGTTGTGTTTCCTCCTCTCTGTCTCCCTCTCTCTGTACTTTTCTGCAGGTATCCTCGGCCTGGAGCTGTACATCTCCAGAATCCAGTTCAACTGCCCAATGTTCTTGATGCTTGTTGTTGTCTTATTGCCTGCTGTTCTTTTCTCTCTTCTCTTTCCACTCACCCCAACCGGTCGAGGCAGATGGCCACCCACTATTAGTCTGGTTCTGCTGGAGGTTTCTTCCTCTAAAGGGAGTTTTTCCTCTCCACTGTTGCCTAAAGCTTGCTCAAATGGGATTGTTGGGTTTTCTCTATCGTTTTTTGTATAATTATACTCTGTAAGGTCTTAAACCTTTAACACTGTAAAGTGCCTTGAGATGACTTCTGTTGTAAATTGGCGCTATACAAATAAAACTGAATTGAATTGAATTCTTCTTAACTTTCTAAAGAGCAGAGCAGAGGCAGGTCGTCCTTCATGCTGACACAAAGTTAAAGGAACCAAAGTCCCAGTAGTTGGACTCTAAATGTTGAACTGAGTTTTTCTTCTGAAGATAGAAGCTGCAGCACAAACGCTGCAGAAATAAAACCAGAGTTTGAACAATGTTCAAATCATGACTCCAGAATTGAGTCTTTGTTACTCGACCTCATCACAGACTGAAGATGAAGAGAGTTCAAGTTCATCTGTTTGTTCAAGGAATCACTTTGACTTTTAGGATTTTAGCATTTGATTCAATATTTTTGAAGCTAACTCTGTTTAATTATATGATTTTTAAAATGTGTTGCTGTTTCTACATTTCAGCACATGGTTCTGTTTGTGAATGACTTTGGTGAAACTGTAATAGAAACAAAAAACGTCTCACGTTTCTTTCAGTGGTGATCCATCCACCCATTTCCATTTCCATTGTTGCTCTGTCCATTCAGTCTTCAGACCAATCCAGAACTCTTCATTCATATTCAGTTTGGTGACAAATTCCTAAAAGTTGACAGGAGACAAAAATCATTTTTAAATTCATATTTCAGTATCCTACCTGTTTTCTCTCGTGGTGAAATCTATGAACCTATTAATTTTTTTTTCCATTTTCTTTCTCTCAGTTTCACCAACAAATCTGTGTCTTCATGAAAGAACTGAGTTCAGAGCTCCTGGTTTTGATGGTTTCTTTAAATTCTACCATTTATTGAAGGTGAATGTCAAATTAAAACAATAAAAACAGTCCCCCTGATTTTCTCTGACATTAGTTGTTAGAAATAACCTGTGTATTTATTGATCTGTCAGTATTTAGTCAAACTGTTGTTCAATCCATGTTAATCTAACGTTCTTAATAAACCACATTTTTACTGCATTTGTAGAAACAAGACTTTTCTGTTCTGCTGCAAATGTTCAGTCACCTCAACAAAAAGATCAAAGTCTGAACAGTCACAGTATCTGAAATATGAAATAATATCTACACACTGAAAACAACCTTAGATCAGAGTTCATGGACAAAAACAACAGGGAAATGGACCCAGATCCAGATCCAGATCCAGATCCAGATCCAGATCCAGATCCCCACAGACAGAGCAGGTTGAATTCCAGTCACTTTACTAGAATCAACAGTCAGTGAACAGGTTTACAATTCAGCAGCCTGAAAAGTGTTTGAGCAGGAAAATGAATCCATCAGGGTGAAGACAGGAAGCAGGTCACAGACTGGCAGCAGGTCAGAAACACCAGGAACAGATCACTGGTAGTTGATCAGAGATCACACACACATGAACAAACACACTCACCTGTTCCTCTTTGCTGTTGATCATCACCAGATCTGATCCTCTGTTCTGACAATCTCTTATGCTCTCAGACCAGGTTGTTTTATCACTGGATTTAAAGTAACAGCTGCATCCAAACTTCCTCCATCCTTCAGGACAAAACTTCTCTAAATGTGAAACAGACTAAAACAGTTGTTCACATCATTCAGCTTCAGATTAATGAAACAAACTCTTTTTACTAACCTGCAACTGTTTTCTGAAGATCAGTGAAGTTCTTGTTCAGGTTGTTGTAGTTGTCGTTCAGGTTGTTGTATCTGGTCTGAAGGTCGACGTTGAATAAAACATCTAGTATCAAACACAGCAAAACGATTAACATTGAATCAATCTTTCATTTTAAAAACACAGTTAAACTAGTTGCTGTCACACTTTCTGTTATTTTTTGTTGTTTGTTCTTCTCTTCCTGTTTACATCAATGTTGACAAGTATCATCATCACTCTCACTCTGACCCAGCTTGAACAGACCTCATATTTCTTATTTCACCTTTTCTCTGCTGTCTTTTCTCTCTTTCTTGGGTTTTTGTCCATTTTCCGTCTGCTAGCTAAGCTAAGTACTGCTGCAGTATTAGCTGGTACTGTTGGTATGCTGGCCATTGGGACATGTACCATTTGGAACTGAGACCATATTGTTCTGTTTTAAAATCAAAACACACACCCACATCTTAAGTTTAGGCTTTTAGACTTAACCTGCTGATACTGATGGACAAATCTTTTGAAATCGTTATCTACCCATCTCCTGACATGAGCATCCTGGTGGACATGCAGCCCCCTGAAGGCACCGAGGGTTTTGGGTTCAGTGTTTTGTCCTGAGTCAATTCAACATGTGGCCAAGAATCGAGGGGAACCGGGAGTCAAACCACCAACCCTGGAGTTCACAGGTGACTACACTAACAATGTGAGCTGCTGGTGCCCCAACACACTGTTCCAACACATATTGATGGAGAATACAGCACTGGTCAAAAGTAAAACTGGTTCAACTTAGTATGAGGCTTCAGTGTGAAACAGACTGACATTCAGGAAGTCACAGTTTTTTTGTTTTTTTTTTGCTGCAAACCCACAACAAAAGAAATCAACAGGTTTGAGACCAAGAGGGAGGAAACCAACTGTGCACAATGCATCTGCACACGAAAGGAGGGCCAACGTGTCATTAGTGTGCTTCACAGGGAAACAGTAGTTGAACCAATTTGTCCTAAAAATACATCCCAGTAATTAGTGTGAGCTGTTTGTTCTTACGTCGTACTGACAGGATGATGAGCCCCACCATCATTAGAAGACACAGCACTCCGAGACACAAGGCAGCAGCTCTGAAAGACTTTCTCTGGACTGGAGGAGGATCCTGAACCTGTGGTCCTACAGAGGGACACAAAAGAAACATGGTTCTTTGTTACTGGTTTCTCTTTCTGAGCTTTGTTCCATTTGTCTCAAGTATTCCTGGCTGCAGAGGTCAACAAGGGGCAGGGTCGAATTCAGGTTGGGTCAGAGGTCATATAGAGTTAGGACAGTGGGTCACGTGATTCATGTAGCCTTGAATAGGATAAAAAATAATCAACACAAGGAACCTGTATCTGGTATAAAACTTCAAGTTGAAGCCATAACTCCTGTAAAAAGGGTGAAGTTCAGTATCTGATCAGTGCTGTTTGTTCTCAGTGAAGTTATTTAAAATACTGTGAATCTAAACTCACGTGTCAGTTGTCACTTCACAGATTTACTATCATTACAGTCATACACCATTTAAAAAGGGTCTCATCATGGATCAGATGACATTATTTAGATGTAGACAGCTCCTCCACCTCATAGGTCCTACACACTGTCTTACTTACTGTACACCACCTCCTTAATACACACAGTGTTATAGGTCACAGGTTATGTCTAATAAGTAGATAATTGACACTTTTATCACATCAGTGTAAAAACAGCAGTGTTCAGTCTGTCACAGTCACTCAGCTCCTCACACTTCTTCCTGCTCTGGTGTAAAACTCAGAGCTCATACTTTCACAGATCACGTCAATGTTACTAGAACCAACAGAATAAACCCAGACTGAGTTTCACCAAACAGCAACAGAAGATCTGAAAATGAGTCTGAGATCAAACTTCACACGAGTCCAACATGAGTTAAAGGCTCAAATGCTGAGAAGCTGCAACAGAAACATTAATCTAGTTGAAATCATTGATGGATCATGGATCCTTACCTTCCTCAGATTCTGGAGACTGAAAATCAGTGTGATCATCTCTGATGTCGTCTGCACTCTCGTAGATAACCACCTCTCTTTCCTCCCTCTTTCCTCCATCTTCCTCCTCCTTTCTGTTGTATCTCACCTTATTAGAAAACACTGGTGTGGCGTAAATGACTGTGGACATCCTGAGAGGACGGAGACAGCTGCACTTCACTGACCGTGAACTCTACGTTGATCCAATCCAGCTGCAGTAAAACTTCAACGTGTTCTAGTGTCGTACACACTACGAACTATATGAGTACAGTAACATAACCTGCTGCCCTGATGCTGCTGTCAGCGGGTTTTGACAAACTTCTGTCTGGTTCAGAGAACATTGAGGAAGTAGCACAAACACATTCACACCCCTTTGTTCATTTGACTTTGTGGGAAAAGATTTTTACAATTTTAACTGTAATTGTGTCTTTTAGTTACTTTATCTAAGAGACTGTTAACACGTGGCTGTAAAATGAAAATCTAATGTTTTTTTATTAAAAACTGTTTAGAAATACGTGACTTTTCTGTCAGTGTGTTTGTGTTAACATACGCTCCACATCCATCACATACAGGAAGTTTCTCTGTCTTTCTTACAGACAAGACACACACACACACACACATACACATACACACATCTCATCATTTGTTAAGTCATGTATTTTTTACTCTTCATAGAACCATATTAATTTAATATAATAACACGTCATGATACAGTTTGATGTGTAAATTAACTTTCATTTTTTCATGTGAACATGTTGGCGCCCTTGTGTGGTGGAGAAGTAGGCCGCAAGTTCATTATCCTGATAGACTTGATCACAGACTTTACTCTTGTTGACTTTTGATCCCTTATAGATTCAAACAATAACCAAAAAACCAATCAGGTTTCCAGTCACTTTACTAGAATCAACAGTCAGTGAACAGGTTTACAATTCAGCAGCCTGAAAAGTGTTTGAGCAGGAAAATGAATCCATCAGGGTGAAGACAGGAAGCAGGTCACAGACTGGCAGCAGGTCAGAAACACCAGGAACAGATCACTGGTAGTTGATCAGAGATCACACACACATGAACAAACACACTCACCTGTTCCTCTTTGCTGTTGATCATCACCAGATCTGATCCTCTGTTCTCACAGTCGCTATGACAGTGTTTCCTGTTTTCGTACCAACTTTTATTCTCAGTGGATTTAAAGTAACAGCTGCATCCAAACTTCTTCCATCCTTCAGGAATCTTAAGGATGGAATCTCCCTAAATGTAAAACAAATATAAATATACAAACTGAATTAATATTTATTTATATTTTTTCATTTGCGTTTAAAATATTAAATCATGTAAATATATGTACATGTTTCCCTGGGGGAGTGTCTTGATTAAGGACACACCTGGTAACAGAGACAGGGTTTGACCCAGGAACAATCTTCATCCCAGGCTGATGCTCTAGCCATTGAGCCACCGCTGTGTGTGAGTGTTGTGTTTGCATTTTATTATTATTTATTATTGGCAAAAATGAAAACAGGGGAAACTGATCAAACGTACAATTCATTCTTAGTGTGATTTAACATGACTTAACTTACCATAGTTCAGGTTACCAGGCCATAGTACAACGAAACCCTCTCATCAGTAACTATTTACTAGTTACATGGCTCAGGTGCTACAGAAGTTCTATATATGAAGAGATGTTATTCAGTGTACAATAACACTGAATCCAGAATTGAATTTAAAATAAATCCAGAATTTAATTTAAAATTCTTCTCCTCACTTATAAATCCCTTAATAATCAGGCTCCATCTTATCTTAAAGAACTCATTGTTCCATATCTTCCAAGCAGAACTCTCCGTTCTCAGACTGCAGGTTTACTTGTGGTTCCTAGAGTTTCCAAATGTAGAATGGGAGGCAGAGCCTTTAGCTACCAAGCCCCTCTCCTGTGGAACCAGCTCCCAGTTCAGGTTCGGGAGGCAGACACCCTCTCTACATTTAAGACTAGACTTAAAACTTTCCTTTTTTATAAAGCTTATAGTTAGAGATGGATCAGGTGACTCTGAACCATCTCTTAGTTATGCTGCTGGGGGACCTCTATTGATAAACTGAGCTCCTCTCCTCTCTCCTTTCTCTTGTATCAATGCAAATGCCACCATTTCATGTCATTAACTTTGTGTCTTCTCTCTCTTTTAGTTGTGTTTCCTCCTCTCTGTCTCCCTCTCTCTGTACTTTTCTGCAGGTATCCTCGGCCTGGAGCTGTACATCTCCAGAATCCAGTTCATCTGCCCAATGTTCTTGATGCTTGTTGTTGTCTTTATTGCCTGCTGTTCTTTTCTCTCTCCACCCACTATGAGCCTGGTTCTGCTGGAGGTTTCTTCCTCTAAAGGGAGTTTTTCCTCTCCACTGTTGCCTAAAGCTTGCTCAAATGGGATTGTTGGGTTTTCTCTATAATTTTTTGTATAAATATTTTCTGTAAGGTCTTAAACCTTAAACACTGTAAAGTGCCTTGAGATAACTTCTGTTGTAAATTGGCGCTATACAAATAAAACTGAATTGAATTGAATTGAATAGAATTTAATAACATCTCTTCATATATTTATATTCATATTTATACACAGTGAAAACTCTGAACCAGCTTCTTCTAACAGCTGGAAGCTTCTTCTCACTGTTTGTTTCTACAGAGACAAAATTCACAGAGGAAATGTTTTCATCAGGTTTGAGAAAGTTTATCTGTTAATGAAATTCATCTTCTTTGTGAGGAAAAACATTTGAAACTCTAGTGGAACCAAATTACATTGTGGTAATTCTAGTACTTCTATTGTTTCCGTCTCCAGTTTGGTGTCAACCTTATCATTTACATCCATCTTCATCTACTCTACACACCACAAAGTCACATGATCATAGATGCTCCACACACCACTAAACAGAGGCTGACAGGTCGTCTCTTTCTTAGCTGCGTAGATAAAGAACAAACTGCTCACAGAGAATAGATTGTGATTGTCACAGTCATACATTCATATCTTGATTTAATTCAGTTTCCGTCTTTTGCAGCTTTGTAATCTCACAGGCTGACATTGTGAATTGAAGGACAGCTTTTACTCAGGAAGACTGGTTTCTACCAAGGTAGCAGCTAAAGAGGAACTCTTCCAGATAAATCAATAGAAAGTTTCACATGTTGATTTGTCATAAGCTCACGTCTCACTTACCTCTGTCCTGTGACTGAATGTCAGTCCTTTCTTCTTCCATAACATCTTCATTATAATAAATATGAACATTCCTCTATATTTCTGTTGTATCTCACCTTCAAATCTTGTGTGACATGAACAGATGACGACATCTTGAGAGGACTGAGTCAGTTGAACAGTAGCTGCACTTCTCTTACTGTTACTGTACGATGTTGATCGATTACTGTGCTGCACTAGAACTTTAATGTGTTCTGGTTTAATTCACACTAACTACGAGAGCTTTAAACACACTGGTAACATGGACTTTACTGATGCTGTGAATAGTTTCTGGTCCGCCTTCTGTCTGGTGCAGTGAACATTCAGGAAGTAGCAGCAGTAAACCAAGCGCATATGAACCCATTAGTTAATTTGACGCTGAGAAAGAAATAACTTTTAACTGTAGTTTGTGGTTTTCTTTACTTCAACTAGGAGACTACATCGTCTAGTTCTTAGATTAATGAGGTCATTCAGACAACCTGTTAACACAAAACTCGTCCAAGGCTTTGGCACTGGACGAACACTGGTCAGAGTGTAACAGGAGAGACACCGGTCCACCACTTCAAGGTGTCCACCTGCAGCAGGACCTCTTCTCCAAACTGGGAACAGAGAAGCATCCCTAACACCCTGGACTGTGAATAATACTAGTAGTCTCTTCCAGGGTGACAGTTAGTTTAGATTTTCTTTTTAAATACTTTAATTTAGTTTTCATCATTTTCTACTTTCAGTGAAGAAGTTAATATGAACGTGTTGCTGCCCTCATGTGGTCGAGCAGCAGACTGCAGGTTGATTATCCTGAGCTGCTGAGTCTTGATCTGTGGCTTCAACCTCATTGACTTTAACTTACTGAATTTGTATTCTGTTCATCAGATGTTTACTGTATACAGGGATTAAGAACAATGAAACACACACATAATAAAAACTAACTAATCTGACACAAGTCTTGTCTCAGTTCTGTGTATTTTGTGTCTGCTTTTATTCTCCATCTGCCTCCATGTGTTTGACTCTTCTGATGAAGGTAAAAAGAATCAGCTGCTGACTCCAGGTGGATCAGAGAAAATGAAGAAGACACTTAGAGCAGTTTGAGCAGCAACAGACTCATTAATAAACCAAAGTAAAGACGACCTGCAGGTGACTTTTATTCAACACTTTGTGGGACTACAGAGTCAGTAAGGTCACATGGAGTTGTTGTGTGGACCACTTCCAACCTACTACTCTGTCTGCACCATAGAGCACAGAGGGACAATATCTGTGTCATCAAGAGGATTGAACATGTGACACAGAATGAACAAGGGAACAAATGGGAGATGACTCTGAGGATCATGTAGAACATTTCAGAGTTTAACAAACAGCTTCATCCAACACTACAAACACCTCTCTGTCATCAGGTGAAGCTGGAAATCTGTTTCTCACAGATCCAGGTCTTTTTGTCATTATAATGTGTTTGTGTCCATTGTCCTTGTCGATCACAGCATGTTGCATGGTAGTACTGAGACGGATATGGATCTCTTGCCCAGAACCTTTGGAAAAATAAAATATTGTTATAAACTGAAAGTCAGATTATTTTCACATTCAAATAAACCAGTTTAAATATTTTAAATATTTTCAGCAGCTGTTTTTAGAGGACATCACGTCACAGTGGATCATCAGTGTAAATCCCAGACATCTTCTAAAAACTGATACAGGACGTTAATTCTAATAAAGTTACTCACTCTGTTCAGACTCCACAAACATTTTGTCTCTTCCTGATTCTTAAATTCACACATGTTCATTAATGTTTCTTCAGTCATTGACAAATATTAAATCTTAGTAAATGTTTGTCTCTGAGGAAATTCCTCTGTGTGTTTCAGGGATTGTTGTTGCAGTACCTCAGTCGACCAGCAGGAGAAACTGGTTGTAAAGCTGCTCTCTTAATCCGTCCCTGGGACTAATGGTCATATTCAGCTTGTTCCTTCATATGTTCTTAACTTTCTAAAGAGCAGAGCAGAGGCAGGTCGTCCTTCATGCTGACACTAAGTTAAAGGAACCAAAGTCCCAGTAGTTGGACTCTAAATGTTGAACTGAGTTTTTCTTGAAGATAGAAGCTGCAGCACAAACGCTGCAGAAATAAAACCAGAGTTTGAACAAAGTTCAAATCATGACTCCAGTATTGAGTCTTTGTTACTCGACCTCATCACAGACTGAAGATGAAGAGAGTTCAAGTTCATCTGTTTGTTCAAGGAATCACTTTGACCTTTAGGATTTTATCACATTGATAAAATGTTTTACATGTGTTGCTGTTCTGCTTTTTTTTTTTTCTAAAAATTAATTTTAATAAAATGTGAAGAAACAAAAAAGTAACAAAAACTGTCTCACGTTTCTGTAAGTGATGATCCATCCACCCATTCCCACATATACATGTATGGTCCCCTTTGATGTGACTGTTTTGTCCTCAGACCAATCCAGGACTCTTCATTCTTACTCAGTAAGAATTTGGTGACAAATTCCTAAAAGTTGACAGGAGACAAAAATCATTTCTAAATTCATAATTCAGTTGTAGTTGAGTCATTTTGTGACTCTGTCAAAAGGAAAAATATAAACCTGTGGCAGAAATCAGATAAAAAAAGGAAAATATTTTCACAGTTCTCCAGACTTTTATTGTGTGAGATTGTTTTCAATGTATTCTTACTATAATTTATTTGTCCATTAGGTGTCTGCCAATATCAAAGTCTTTGAGTCTAATAAAAATTGAATGTATTTGATTTCTTGAAGAACTGAGATCAGAGCTCCTGGTTTTGATGGTTTATTTAAATTCTACCATTTATTTAAGGTGAATTTCAAATTAAAACAATAAAAACAGTCCCTCTGATTTTCTCTGACATTAGTTGTTAGAAATAACCTGTGTATTTATTGATCTGTTAGTATTTAGTCAAACTGTTGTTCAATCCATGTTAATCTAACGTTCTTAATAAACCACATTTTACTGCATTTGTAGAAACAAGACTTTTCTGTTCTGCTGCAAATGTTCAGTCACCTCAACAAAAAGATCAAAGTCTGAACAGTCACAGTATCTGAAATATGAAATAATATCTACACACTGAAAACAAGCTTAGATCAGAGTTCATGGACAAAAACAACAGGGAAATGGACCCAGATCCAGATCCAGATCCAGATCCAGATCCAGATCCAGATCCAGACCCAGACCCAGATCCAGATCCAGATCCCCACACACAGAACAGGTTCAATTTCAGTCACTTTACTAGAATCAACAGTCAGTGAACAGGTTTACAATTCAGCAGCCTGAAAAGTGTTTGAGCAGGAAAATGAATCCATCAGGGTGAAGACAGGAAGCAGGTCACAGACTGGCAGCAGGTCAGAAACACCAGGAACAGATCACTGGTAGTTGATCAGAGATCACACACACATGAACAAACACACTCACCTGTTCCTCTTTGCTGTTGATCGACACCAGATCTGATCCTCTGCTCTGACAGTCATATCTGCTGTCGTACCAACTTTTCTTCTCAGTGGATTTAAAGTAATAACTTGATCCAAATCTTTTCCATCCTTTAGGACACAACTTCCCTTCTATGAAACAAATGTTGTAAACACATTTTTTCCTGAAATATTTCTTCTGCAACATTAATTCTGAAAATACTTTTTTACTCTCGTAGCTGATTTATTACTTTTCTCTTTTAATCTCATGATTAAATCAATCGTAATTAAAAATAAAATATTGTGTAAATTATTTGATTTTATACTTTTCTCACCTTCAATTATGTTGTTCAGCATTTTAACTTCATCTTGTAACAAGCTGTGATTTTTACTTAGAGTTTTGTAGTTCACTGTCAAACCTTGAGAAAAGCAATAATTGACACAATTATTAATAATTCTTATTCCAAACTTTAAAACGGGGGGGGGGGGGGGGGGGGGGGGGGGGGCTCAGGCAAGTTGAACAGGCTGCAATTCTTTCTCAGAGAGTTGTACCTGTTGTCTAACTGAGAGTAGTTGACTGATATATCAGAAAAACAACAATAGATAAAATATTAAAACAATGTAAAAACTAGTGTAAATGGGATTAATGTGAATTATAAGTTTCAAACTTTTCTTACTTGATTTGTTGTCCTTTAACTCAGTGTAGGTTTTGTTCAGGTCGTTGTATCTGGTCTCCAGATTTTCTTTTTCCAAAGTGACTGAAAAATCTGGTGAGAAACAAACAACACATGAAAAATTAAATCATCATCATTAAAAAGGTGCAATTATTTCCTGTAATGATTAAACATCACTGTCAAATGTTCAAACTTTATTTTAATTATTTGCTGTTCAGACTGTTACTTCTTCCTGTTCCTGCACTTTAAATCTTAAAAAGGAGGTTTTAGTGTTTTGTGTTTGTTCATTTGATTTTTCTGTTGAAGGAGATTGTGTTCAGTGGACACCTTTAAATACCTGGGTGTTCACCTCAATAATAAACTGGACTGGACTAATTACACTGATGTCCTGTACAGGAAGGACCAGAGTCGCCTCCATCTGCTGAGGACTGAAGGTGCAGCAGTCATGATGGAGCCATGTTGACTCCACCTGGTCTACATACCACTCTAGTCTAGAGCCGTTCATTCATCTCTCCACTTCCTTCATGACGACCTTTTGTGGGTCAAATCAGTCATCACACACTAACTACATGTTGTAACCATGGAGTTGACCAATGAGGAACTAGTTTGTAACCACTCACTACGATCTGTCATTTTAAACAAAGTAAACATGGATGAAGTGATTATTAAAGCTGTGAACATGTTACTGATATTTGTTGTCAGACCCTCGTTTGTTTTTTGGTCGGGTTCATATTTCACATGCTGTTTGTCCTGTAGCCACAATAATCTGGTAATTTGTGGTTCAACTGTGACTCAGCTCAAAATCTATTTGATGACGATGCTGAAATTTCCTAAAACTATTTCTAGGAAACATTTTTATATCAAAGTGGATCAATATGGATAATGAAACATAATGAAATAAAAACTCCTCACAGCGAGTGATGATCACAGCCAGAATCAGAAGATACAGCAAAACCAGAGACACAGTGAAAACTCTGAAGCAGCTTCTTCTAACAGCTGGAAGCTTCTTCTCACTGTTTGGTTCTACAGAGACAAAATTCACAGAGGAAATGTTTCACTGAGCATTAATGAGTTTTGTTTTTTTTATCTTAATGGTGACAACAAAAAAATTTGAACTTTGAGATCATCTGAAACACACCAGTAAATCTACATCAGAACAGTTCTGATATAGAAGAATTAAGGTTTGAATCTTGTCTCTAGATTCACACAGTAAATGGTGTTTGTGTAGTTGCACCATTAGAACAGCAGCTTGTGCTAATGCTTAATTCAGTGAGGATTAACTCTGGTGTTTTATTTTAGGATTACTTGGTTCACTCATTTGGTCTCAGACTAAATAAACCAACTTTAAACCAGTAGTATAAAAACGACCTAAATGTCTTAGTTGAACTACAGATTGAGACGTCACTGTCTGTGAAACCGGCCCCATGTGTCCTGATAATGACTCAGACCAGTGCATCATGTTTGTTCTACACTTACAAGAAGAAGAATGAATGATAATGTCATTTGTTAGTTGACAGTCAAACTGCTTTTCATCAGTTTCTCTGTCACAGTTCTCATTATTTCATACTCACCAGTTTGCCGTGACCTAAAGTCAGTGTGCTGCTCTCCATCCTCTAACATCTGCACCTCTCTCTCTTTTCTGTCCTCGTGTCCTCTCATATATTTCACCCTCAGATCTGAACCAGTTTGAATTTCTGTCGACATGTTGAGGAACTAAAGAGCTAAAAACTAACTGAACGTCTTTCTGACCAGTCTTCACTCAGTCAGGCAGCTTTCAACAGAGCATCAAGGAAGTAGCAGCAGAACAAACCACACCCACAGATACTTTAACACATTTGTTTCTGTCTGATGAAAAATTAACTGAGGGACTGTTTGATCTGTGCATTAAAACATGTAAATACACTGAGAAACACAAGTTATACTATGTTAAAGGTTGTTGAAGGTTTATTTCTGGTATTCATTGTGTTATTCACCAGCAACATTGTGCACATGAATATACTGAACTGATGTTGGTCAGAAGCTGTGTTCCTCTTTCAAATGTAAATTATCAAAGATAGAAACAAAGTGAGAAGTTTCCAACACAGGAAATGTGACGTGTGACCTGTTATTAACTTCCTCAACAAGTTCTGATGATCATTGATGTGTGAGGTCGAAACACTTCAACAGACGTTAGAAGATGGAGAGCAGCTCACTAACACTGGGTCACTGTGACATCGTGAATATTACAGTGGAAAAGATCCGAACTTTAAATTGATGTCAAACAGCTCTTACAGGATCTCTTCAGTTCACACAAAGCACCAATGGAAGTCTCGTCTGTTTCACCTCCTCTAACTACAGAACATGATGGACCTGTCAGTATCAGGTCACCTGAGGTCATTTGGCTCCTGGAGTTCAAATGTTCTGATGAAGGTAAAAAGAGGAAACAGAAGATCTGTAGTTCAAATGTATTCTCTGTGTATTTTGTCTACGTAGAACCAAACTGTGGTTCCACGTTTGTCTCTTCTTTAAGTGGTGATGGCTGACTACCCGACACCATGACCCGTTTCTTTCCTGAATGTGGTTCAGGTTTCATCTTATCATCCTCTGACTGGGATGTGTGGGAACAGATGCCACAGATTTCCTTCCACTTCTGCAGATGGTCGACCCTGGAAGAGTGTTTATGTTGTTCTGTTGTTCCTGGTTCTCATGCCTGCAGAGGAGCCTGGTTTTGGACTTTTGGACCTTTTGCCTGTGCCGTCTTTAAACTACTGTAGAAATCTTGGACTACTGTCTAATACGAGCTCAGGACCACAAAACTGTACAATAGAAGATATCAGCAAGAAGTGTCCTTGAAGCTCTACTTACCTGGGAAAGTTTTCATGCTTCATGGTGGATTTTAAACTTATTTAAACATAATTTAACCAATGTTGTTTCTTCTCTGTGGTTGGTTCATAATAACTGAACTAATTCAAGAAGTCCAGGATGTTGGTCTCTCACCAAAGGAGTCCTTATGTCCCTGTCCCATATGTACAGTCAGGGGTTTTCATGATAAGTCTACAACTTGCTGTTAGCTCCTGTTGTTGTGCTCAGTGTGTTGAGTGACTTGTTTCTGTCAAAGAACAAATGAATACTTACAAATATATTTTAAGTTGTAACTGAAGGATACACTTGTATGATAATCTGAGCAGCTCTGGACAGAAAATGAGATGACCACTATTCTACCACCAACCACATACAGAGAGTTTCAGCCTGTTTTTCTTACTGTAAATACCATTTAACAAAACAGAAGAATCGTCTTATGGAAATTCTGGTGGACATGCAGCCCCCTGAAGGCACCGAGGGTTTTGGGTTCAGTGTCTTGTCCTGGGTCACTTCAACATGTGGCCAAGAATCGAGAGGAACCAGGAGTCAAACCACCAACCCTGGAGTTCACAGGTGACTACACTAACAATGTGAGCTGCTGGTGCCCCAACACACTGTTCCAACACATATTGATGGAGAATACAGCACTGGTCAAAAGTAAAACTGGTTCAACTTAGTATGAGGCTTCAGTGTGAAACAGACTGACATTCAGGAAGTCACAGTTTTTTTTTAGCTGCAAACCCACAACAAAAGAAATCAACAGGTTTGAGACCAAGAGGGAGGAAACCAACTGTGCACGATGCATCTGCACACGAAAGGAGGGCCAACGTGTCATTAGTGTTCTTCACAGGGAAACAGTAGTTGAACCAATTTGTCCTAAAAATACATCCCAGTAATTAGTGTGAGCTGTTTGTTCTTACGTCGTACTGACAGGATGATGAGCCCCACCATCATTAGAAGACACAGCACTCCGAGACACAAGGCAGCAGCTCTGAAAGACTTTCTCTGGACTGGAGGAGGATCCTGAACCTGTGGTCCTACAGAGGGACACAAAAGAAACATGGTTCTTTGTTACTGGTTTCTCTTTCTGAGCTTTGTCCCATTTGTCTCAAGTATTCCTGGCTGCAGAGGTCAACAAGGGGCAGGGTCGAATTCAGGTTGGGTCAGAGGTCATATAGATGAGTTAGGACAGTGGGTCACGTGATTCATGTAGCCTTGAATAGGATAAAAATAATCAACACAAGAAACCTGTATCTGGTATAAAACTTCAAGTTGAAGCCATAACTCCTGTAAAAAGGGTGAAGTTCAGTATCTGATCAGTGCTGTTTGTTCTCAGTGAAGTTATTTAAAATACTGTGAATCTAAACTCACGTGTCAGTTGTCACTTCACAGATTTACTATCATTACAGTCATACACCATTTAAAAAGTGTCTCATCATGGATCAGATGACATTATTTAGATGTAGACAGCTCCTCCACCTCATAGGTCCTACACACTGTCTTACTTACTGTACACCACCTCCTTAATACACACAGTGTTATAGGTCACAGGTTATGTCTAATAAGTAGATAATTGACACTTTTATCACATCAGTGTAAAAACAGCAGTGTTCAGTCTGTCACAGTCACTCAGCTCCTCACACTTCTTCCTGCTCTGGTGTAAAACTCAGAGCTCATACTTTCACAGATCACGTCAATGTTACTAGAACCAACAGAATAAACCCAGACTGAGTTTCACCAAACAGCAACAGAAGATCTGAAAATGAGTCTGAGAACAAACTTCACACGAGTCCAACATGGTGTCTTTCAAACCTGTCTGAACCTCTCAGTAACTGCCACCTGGGTGTGAAATCCTGCGGGAAACTTCTGCAAACCCACATCCCAGGAAGTCAGTGGCAACACCTACAGCAGACAACAGGTTGCGACACCTATATGGGGGATGTTCCCCAGGTATAAAAACTCTAATTTCCCTTTGTTCACAGTCTTTCTTCACTCTGACCGCTCACGTGTTGACTGACCTTCTTTACAAAGAATAAAAACCGGCAGAAGTCTCTATTTCATTCTTCACCAGTAGATGAGAATTTCCACAACACTGGTTCACACTATTAACTGTGGGAAATAGAAAATCATGAACATAAAAATACTTGACTGATGCTCTGAGGTTTCTTGACCAACCTTTAGTCCGGTTCAGAGAACACGGAAGAAGCAGCAGCAAGAAAACCACCACGTTCATTCTTCATGCACTTCACAGACTTCAATCTGTAGTGCACATCACCATGACACGAACTGTGGTCAAACTGTTTCCATCGCAGCCATCAGGCTAAATACAAACTCATAAAACAGCTTCTTGTTCAGCAGCAGATGAAGCTTTTCTCCTACAGCACCTCACAACTGTTCAGGTTGTAAGAAAAAGCAGAAGAATTAGTGTGTGTGTTATTTCCAGAGGTGCCAGAATGACACAAACCCAGTTCTCAAGGAAATGTGCAAGTAGGTGCCTAAAAATACTTCAAGTACTGCTACAAATTCAAAGTACTTCATGTTAGCTACTTTACAAGAGCATTTAACACACACAGAATCTTAATGAACCCACCAACTCTGATTATTTTCCCTAATTAACACCAGCACCACTAACTCTGTTGTGTACTAAGCTGCAACAGTGGGTGTTCCAATCAGGCACCTGGAACATTTTCGAAGCAAACCACTGCAAGGGTGCCCCAGATAGAATTGGAGGTGTCCTGAGAAGGACAGCTGATAGGATTGTGAGTCATGGGAAATACATTCCTAATGATGAGCTATTATTCAACCCACTGGTAAAACTGTTCTACATCAGTGAAAACAACAAACACAAAGCCACAAAAAACATGTCAGTCTCCTTGCAGTCAACCATGAACATTCACCAAGGCGTAACCATTACTCCAGGAGAAATCAGTTACTGTGATGTGAGCTGCCTTTGCTCAGAGAGACACACCCCATGTCAGAAACCTTCGAGGTTCACACAACAGCATCCACACAGGAAGACAAATGTCAGAAACTTGTGTCAACTGTGTTAATTTGTTTGCCAACTGTGTTAATGTGCTGGTCAACCGTCAACATAATACCTTTAAATATTGGTTAAGCTGCAACAAAAAATATAAAGGGTATCTGTGATGATGGAGGCCTTACACAATGATGATGAATTCAGTATAAATTCAGTGTAATGTGGATTTATGTAAAAAAAAAGAAGTCTATCATGATACCATCCTGCAGAATGTAAGTTAGACAGACAATCTCACAACTGGGGAATAGACTGAATCACTTTTAAATACATTTGTTATCAAATGTGTAACACTAAATACATGTTTTCCATGATAAAACATTTGTCAGTAACACAGTTGAAAAAATTATGAATGAAATATTTAATGATATTAAATATCATTAAATAGACAGTAACTGCACTGCTAACAACCTAAATGATCTGAACTCATACTGTTTTATAAACAGACCTTTAACTAAGCAGTAATACTACAGTGTAGAAATACTGGATGATAAGTAAACCACAGTACATTTAAACTCTGACTTATTCTGAGTATAATGTGAATAAAGCTACAAAACTATGATTAAAACTTTAATTCCAGGCTCCTGGTTCAGTATCTACTGTTTGTACATGGTCCAGTTTTAGTACAGTGTCTTTTGAGATGTATCTACTGTTGTTTAACCTGCTTTGTGTTGAGTTCACTGTTTTTCATCTCAGGTTCAGGTAACTTTAGTTTGAGGCTTCAGTCTGACACAGTCTTAGAACAACCTCGTAGTCACATGTTGGTTCCCTGATGAACCACATTACAGGAAAAAAATGAGGACTGAGACAGACTGAGACATGTTTCATATGTCAAACTGCTGAAGTCTCATGTTGATCTCAAATGAACTTCATATGAATTTGGACATGGAGACGTAGAATAATTACAGTGACCAATGAGTTTGCTGAAGGAGCACCACAAGAGGTTGGTTGTTAGTCACCTGTCAGTCTAATGACAAAGGTGAAGGGTCAGGATGTAAAGAAGACCCTGTCGTGTGAGAGAACAGAAAGTTGTAGAAACTTCTGGAGAGTAACTGTCTGTTTTAGTGGTTGATGCAGAGTTTAGCAGCTTGTAACAGACGTATTCGACCGTCAGAGGGTAAATATCTTCTCTCACCAGTTCTCACCCAGTTTCACCCAAACTAATGTAGCTGTGACTGCTCAGGGAGTTTGTGAGCACTGAACAACAAATGAACGTGCTGTTTATATTTATTTATTTCAGTTTTAGGCCATTCTGCTCACAGCCATCGAATCAGGACTGTATGGTTTTAATTTCAAAGACTTAGTGCACAGTCTGCGTGACTTTGGGCCCTGTAGTGAAAATGAATAAAAATTCACAAAGTGAGTAAATAAAGTAAGAGGAAAGATGCATTATAGAACTGTGTTTGAAGTTCAAGGAAATTGTTAAAATAAAACTGAATTTAAAGAAAATCTTTGATAAACATTCAGGAACTTTTTTTGAGTTTTTACCTCATTTATTACATTTATTTAGTTTCTCGTTATTTTTTTAAAATTGATTTATTTGATAATATTTTTAGACTAAATTCATCAGTTGACTGTTTGTGAGTGTTGTGTTTGCAATTCATCAAGGTTTATTCAGAATAATTAATACAGAGAAAACATTGTTCTTATTGGTATCTTAAAAAAAACACTTATAAACTCTTATTGTTCTTATTGAACAGGAAGAGGAAGTCAGCTTTGAGTTATATTAGACACAGTGATGTGGTCAAAGAAGATCATGGAGGGAGGTGGAAGTTATTAATAGAGGTGGTGAAAGCTTTTATCACAAATAATTATTTCTTCATCTGCAGCTGTACAACTGACTCTGAACTGTAACAGAAGAACTAATATGATCAGAATGAGCAGTCATCAGATATTAATGTTTTAACAAGAATATTTTAAATAAAACAGTTAAATATTTATTGGTACAGTTTAGAATCTCATCTATAATCTGCAGACTTCTATACTTCTAATAAATTCCAGGTACAGAGTCGTCTCTGATCACAACGTGTTTTCTTTTCTTCATCCACAGTTTTAGTTGTAGAACCATCACTTTTTATATCAGCAAGAAATGTTTTTTATTTACATGTTCTTCTTTTATTATACTGAGATATGACAGGTTGATGTTGTTTGGATGATTTTTTAATTTTAAATTTTTGTGTTCAATATTAAAAAAACTATTAATCCAAGAGAGAAATTATTTTGCCTAATGTTTGTGGTCTGATGTTTGAAGACTAGTTACTAACTAGTTAATCCAAATAATAAAGTAAAAAACTAAAGTTTATGATATTGATCCGTCATAATTTCTCACTCACCTCTTTCATGTGCCTGAAAACTAATCCTCTCGTCTCTGACACCGTCTGCACTCTCGTAGACGACCTCTTCTCTTTCGTCCCTCTTTCCTCCATCTTCCTCCACCTTTCTGTTGTATCTCACCTTCTTAAAAACTGGTGTGGCGTAAATGACTGTGGACATCCTGAGACGACTGAAGAGTAGCTGCACTTCTCCTACTGTTACTGTGCTGCAGTAAAACTTGAATGTCTTCTGGTGCAGGACACACTACACAGAAACTAACAATGATCTAGACAGAAACAGTCGATAGAAATAAAGGAACAAACAGACTTTACTGAAGCTGTGAGGGATTCTTGGCCAAACTTCAGTCTGGTTCAGAGAACACTGAGGAAGTAAAAGCAAGAAAACCAACACACACACGTCCTTTTATTCTTCGACTGGAGGATAAAAATAACTTGTAGCTGCAGTTTGTGGTTTTCTTTACAGCAGCGAGGAGTTTTCATCGTCCAGTTTTTAGATTAAGAAACAATTTAGAAAAACTACAAACACTAAAAACTGCAAAACTGAAAACTGTATTTAACAGTGACAGTTTAGAAATAAAAAAAGTTTGTCAGCAACAATGTTCACGTGTTGTTAATAGATGGTTAAACACAAACAGGAAGAGAAGAATGAGAAGAGATAAACAGGAAATATTTGAGGAACTGAACAATGTTGAAGCTGAAAGTTCACATTTTACAGTTTATAATTTTAATTCTGATTTTGTTCAAATCAACATGAAAATGATTTTTCCATTATTAAAACCAAATATAAATATAGAAACCTTTTCTCTTATGTTACCTTCATAACAAACTTATTTTATCGTCACTACTGCTCAGAAAGAAAAGCAGAACAGTTGGTGTCATGCAGGAAATGTTATATTTGCATTTCACAGAGGAACTGAAACATTTACCAGTTCACACATGTTAAACTACGTTCTTGCTAAAGACCAACAGTAGTTCACAGTAGTGCAGATGAGACTCTGATGTTTCCGTTACTCCAACCTGCCAGAAACCTGATGATGATCATTGATGATCAACTGAGCTTTACTGACCACATCTCCTCTGTCTCAAAGGCTGATTTGTTCTTTTCAACATCACAAAGATCAGACTCTACCTTTCAAACTATAACACAGCTCATTGTGCAGGTTCTGGTCATTTCTCATCTTGACTACTGCAGTGTCTTACTGACGGGGTCACCAGCTGCACCACCACACCACCACACAGACAGAGCACACATTGTCAGACCACAATAGAAAATAGTCCAGTAAAACAAAAGTACTGTTCTTCAAAACTGTACCTGCTTCAACTAGAAGAGTCTTGAACACAACAACATGTTTGCAGACTCAGTCTCTGATGACTGTGTGAAGCAGATCCTGCAGGAAGAGGTCTGATGGGTGGAGTTGGGGTCACAGTGGGTGGCTGAGAGACGAGCAAGAAAGACGACGAGGAGAATGTTTCTAAATGAGAGGAGCTGAAATGATGGAGATAAACATGTGCAGTGATTGAAAGAATGGGATGAAGTGGGTGGTAGAAAAGAGGAGAGACTGAAACAAAGACGTGTGAATGAATCGGACTCATGGTTTAACTCCAGTAGAACTTCCAGTACTGTAGCTGAGTAAAAGTACTGAAGTTACTGACTTCCTCTGGTTATTTCCAACATTTCATCAAACATTTTACTGAACGTCATTGGACAAATTCATCTGCATTAAACAGAGACTTTGACCCAAAACAAGTTCCAGGTAACAATAAACACAACATATGAGGTTCTGGTCTGTTCAGTGTCACAGTGAAACTCTCAGTAGAACCAGTAGATCATCTTATGACCCGGAAGAGGACGGTTAGGATGATGGATGGATGATGTTGGTGCCCTCATGTGGTCGAGCAGCAGACTGCGAGTTCACAACATTAAGACTCATCATCAGTGGATTTGACCTCATTGACTTTTATCTTATTCTGTCTCCAGATTTATGTCACATACAAAGATTCAGAACATTCAAAGACAAACATTAAAAACTAATTCATCTGATGAAGTCTGGACACAGTCCTGTTTATTCAGGACTTTGTCTCCTTTCATTCTCCATCTGCCTCCAGATGTCCTCAGACTTCCATCTCTGCAGTCACCAGACTCCATCCTAGATCCACATGCTTCACCTTCCCACTCACCACTGACTCCACCCACCTACACACCTGTTCCCATTCCTCATCAGCTCCTCTGCATATAAAGTCCACCACCTTAGTTTTATCATTTGTCAGTTTGTTGAACATTTGTCACTTTTGTGCCATTTGTAGTCATGTAGACTCTTATTCTGACAAGTAAATGCAATTTCCTGTTTATTTTATTTTTTAATTTATATTTTTATCCAAATTTTAACTTATTATAAAAATAATCGTAATAATCCAGAAATGGTTTATTCAGATCTCTGTCCAATGTCTGATCATCATTTGCTCCGTGTTAAATTTATTCTTTTATATAAAAATATTTGAAACTGAAAAATTTTCAATTTTCATCTCTTAGGTTTCTGGGTCAGTTCTTGGATTAAACCTTCACAGAAGCAGAATTTGAGCATGAATTGATTTTCTCCACTTATTAACATGTTGATATCTTATTATTATTGATTCATCGTCCTGTTGGGTTGTTCGTACAAGTCACAGGAAGCTTGGTGCAAACTAAGACAAACATGAAACCTGATTTGTCATGTAAATAAGAAAATATAAAATATAAAGTTTAATATTTTCTCTTATTTATAATTTCTCCATTAACACAACTCACTTCTCAGGTGTTTGACTCCTGATGAAGGTAAAAAGAATCAGCTACTGACTCCAGGTGGATCAGAGAGTCATGGTTCCTGCCTCATCCCTGTTCTGTTGGTGTTTTTGTCTCCCCCTGGTGTTCACCTTCTCACTCCCTCCTACAGCCACTTTCTAATGCCTTCATTTGGAGCACCTGCACTCTCCACTCTCCTGGACCCTGGTTATGATTTGTTTCACCTGTGTGTCTCCATTTCTTTAAATCATCATTCTCGTTGCTTTGATTGTTTGTATGTTGGTTGTTGCACACGATTGTTTGTACATGAACTTGAATTCATCATTTTGTCTAACCCTGAATCTTACTGTACCCTTGTTGTTCTCCTTGCTTGTGAGTTTGCCTGCTGTTTGCAGCGTTTTTCAGTTGTTACTTTATGTCTAGGTAGTGTGAATTTTGTTTGCATTTATGTTGTTTTTCTGTTGGTACTTTGTATTTTTGGTCAGTGTGTTAATTTGTAGTTTGCCTGCATCAGTGCAGCGCTATCTGTTGTTACTTAGTATTTCAGGTTTGCCAGTTTATATTGTCATTTTGGTTCACCGGTTTGTTGTCACTTTGTTGTTCGAGTCTGTGTTTTTGTAGCGTGCATTTATTTCCCCACCTAGTTGTTCCTGTGTTGACAATAAATCTTTCATTTGTTATACTGGTTTCCTGTTTGTTGGTTCCTCACACAGAAAATGAAGAAGACACTTTGAGCAGCAACAGACTCATTAATAAACCAAAGTAAAGACGACCTGCAGGTGACTTTTATTCAACACTTTGTGGGACTACAGAGTCAGTAAGGTCACATGGAGTTGTTGTGTGGACCACTTCCAACCCCACTACTCTGTCTGCACCATAGAGCACAGAGGGACAATATCTGTGTCATCAAGAGGATCGAACATGTGACACAGAATGAACAAGGGAACAAATGGGAGATGACTCTGAGGATCATGTAGAACATTTCAGAGTTTAACAAACAGCTTCATCCAACACTACAAACACCTCTCTGTCATCAGGTGAAGCTGGAAATCTATTTCTCACAGATCCAGGTCTTATAGGAATCAGAATTTGTTTGTGTCCATTTTCCTTGTTGATCACAGCATGTTGCATGGTAGTACTGAGACGGATCTGGATCTTCTGTTGCCCAGAACCTGTGGAAAAATAAAATATGGTTTTAAACTAAAAGTCAGATTATTTTCACATTCAAATAAACCTGGATTTTCCTTTTAATTGTTTTCAGTAACTTTTTAGGGGATATGCAGAGACATCAAGGCACAAGGAGTCCTGAGAGAAACATGTTTTGAAAACTGATACAGGACGGTTATTCTAATAAAGTTACTCACTCTGTTCAGACTCCACAAACATTTTGTCTCTTCCTGATTCTTAAATTCACACATGTTCACTAATGTTTCTTCAGTCATGGACAAATATTAAATCTTAGTAAATGTTTGTCTCTGAGGAAACTCCTCTGTGTGTTTCAGGGATTGTTGTTGCAGTACCTCAGTCGACCAGCAGGAGAAACTGGTTGTAAAGCTGCTCTCTTAATCCGTCCCTGGGACTAATGGTCATATTCAGCTTGTTCCTTCATATGTTCTTAACTTTCTAAAGAGCAGAGCAGAGGCAGCTCGTCCTTCATGCTGACACTAAGTTAAAGGAACCAAAGTCCCAGTAGTTGGACTCTAAATGTTGAACTGAGTTTTTCTTCTGAAGATAGAAGCTGCAGCACAAACGCTGCAGAAATAAAACCAGAGTTTGAACAAAGTTCAAATCATGACTCCAGTATTGAGTCTTTGTTACTCGACCTCATCACAGACTGAAGATGAAGAGAGTTCAAGTTCATCTGTTTGTTCAAGGAATCACTTTGACTTTTAGGATTTTATCATTTGATTTAATACTAATATATGATATAAAATATTAAAACAAACATTTATAAGATTTTTAGATGTGTTTCTGTTCTACATTTTAAAACAATTCTATTTTTTTCTAATCATTAATTTTAATAACGTAAAAGAAACAAAAGAAACAAGAAAGTAACAAAAACTCTCACGTTTCTTTCAGTCTTGATCCGTCCACCCATTTCCATACATATATCCATTGTTTCTCTATCTCTGCCCATTCTGTCCTCAGACCAATCCAGAACTCTTCATTCTTAGTCAGATTGACGACAAATTCCTAAAAGTTGACAGGAGACAATAATCATTTGTAAATTCATTATTCAGTATCTTTGTTGTAGTTGAGTCATTTTGTGACTCTGTCTGAAGGAAAAACTAAATCTGTGGCAGAAATCAGATAAAAGAAATATATAAATGTATAAATATATAAATGATCATATATATAAATATATGATCCACCACGCCTACTTCGCTCAAAGGATGCTGGCTGCCTGTCAGTACCTCGTATCCTAAAAACTACAGCTGGGGGCAGAGCTTTTTCTTACAAAGCCCCAAAGTTATGGAATAGCCTTCCAAATAGCGTTCGGGACTCAGACACAGTCTCAGTGTTTAAGTCTAGGCTGAAAACCTATCTATTTAGTCAAGCATTTGAGTAAATAGATCTGGGAAGGACTCATGGACGTAGAGCATTATGGTGAACTGGTATGTTTAGATGCTGTCTTCCCAACTCTCACTGATCACTCGGGTTTGTTGATGGTGAAGTGTTTGGTTGCTCTACATCCCAGTGCGCCCTCATGTCTGTGTTTTCTTCTGAACCCACCCTTTTAGTTAGGCTGTCATAATCAGTCCTGCCGGAGTCCCTGCTGCACTACACTAAATATACATTCACCTCAAACTTTATCTGACTGTGAATACAACTAACTGCAATCTCTCCTCTTCTCTCTCTTTCCCTCTCCCTCTCTCTTTTCCCTCTTCCTGTCTCTCTGTCGAGCTACACGTCATTCCACCCTTTGCCCTCTGGACCTGTCTGACTCGTCCTGATGCCCAACTTCTGGCTGGAGATCTCGTCGCCTGGATCCACCGTTTGCCCTTTGGGATGCGTTTGGAGACTGGATTGGTCACAAGCTACTATGATGTCGGTCCTGGCCTCGGCGGACGTCGGCAGCTGTTTCTTGGAGGTCTCGACTCAACGCTCGATAGTCAAGGAATGGAACTAGTCTGCCTGCAATAACTAACTGGACTCCACATTAACTTAAAGACATGAACTGTTATACTGGACTGCCTGCTGCCTACACAGCATGTAATCACCCATATGAGGATGGGTTCCCTGTTGAGTCTGGTTCCTCTCAAGGTTTCTTCCTGTTGCCTTCTCAGGGAGTTTTTCTTGCCACTGTCGCCCTCGGCTTGCTCATCAGGGACAATCACATTATTATGACTCATACACATACACTGTTCATGTACTGTTCTTTGGTTGTGTAAAGCTGCTTTGTGACAATGTCAATTGTAAAAAGCACTCTACAAATAAAATTGAATTGAATTGAATTGAATAAAAAGAAAATATTTTTACAGTTCTCCAGACACTTATGGTGTAAGATATTTTCAAGTATTCTCACTATAGTTTATTTATTCCTTATGTGTCTACCAAAAACAGAGTCTTTGATCCAATTTCGAATATTTTAGAATCTGTGTCTTCATGAAAGAACTGAGATCAGAGCTCCTGGTTTTGATGGTTTATTTAAATTCCACCATTTATTTAAGGTGAATTTCAAATTAAAACAATAAAAACAGTCCCTCTGATTTTCTCTGACATTAGTTGTTAGAAATAACCTGTGTATTTATTGATCTGTTAGTATTTAGTCAAACTGTTGTTCAATCCATGTTAATCTAACTTTCCTAATAAACCACATTTTTACTGCATTTGTAGAAACAATACTTTTCTGTTCTGCTGCAAATGTTCAGTCACCTCAACAAAAAGATCAAAGTCTGAACAGTCACAGTATCTGAAATATGAAATAATATCTACACACTGAAAACAACCTTAGATCAGAGTTCATGGACAAAAACAACAGAGAAATGGACCCAGATCCAGATCCAGATCCAGATCCAGATCCCCACAGACAGAGCAGGTTGAATTCCAGTCACTTTACTAGAATCAACAGTCAGTGAACAGGTTTACAATTCAGCAGCCTGAAAAGTGTTTGAGCAGGAAAATGAATCCATCAGGGTGAAGACAGGAAGCAGGTCACAGACTGGCAGCAGGTCAGAAACACCAGGAACAGATCACTGGTAGTTGATCAGAGATCACACACACATGAACAAACACACTCACCTGTTCCTCTTTGCTGTTGATCATCACCAGATCTGATCCTCTGCTCTGACAGTCATATCTGCTGTCGTACCAACTTTTCTTCTCAGTGGATTTAAAGTAATAACTTGACCCAAATCTTTTCCATCCTTTAGGACACAACTTCCCTTCTATGAAACAAATGTTGTAAACACAATTTTTCCTGAAATATTTCTTCTTTAAAGTTTATTCTGAAAATACTTTTTTACTCTCATAGCTGATTTATTACTTTTCTCTTTTAATCTCATGATTAAATCAATCGTAATTAAAAATAAAATATTGTGTAAATTATTTGATTTTATACTTTTCTCACCTTCAATTATGTTGTTCAGCATTTTGACTTCATCTTGTAACAAGTTGTAACTAATGTATAACTCACTGTAGTTCACTGTCAAACCTTGAGAAAAACAATAATTGACACAATTATTAATAATTCTTATTACAAATTTTAAAACGGGGGGGGGGGGGGGGGGGTCAAACAAGTTAAACATATTCATGTAATTGTTACTAAAACTAAACATTTTGTAAATTGTTAGTTTTAAACTTTTCTCACTTTCATTTTTTTCCTCCAGCTTCTTTACTTTATTTTGTAACTGGCTGTAATTCTTGTTGTACTTGTTCTCTAACTGAATGTAGTTGACTGATAAATCATAAAAAACAACAATAGATAAAATATTAAAACAATGTAAAAACTAGTGTAAATAGGATAAATGTAAATTATAAGTTTAAATACTTTCTTACTTGATTTGTTGTCCTTTAACTCAGTGTAGGTTTTGTTCAGGTCGTTGTATCTGGTCTCCAGATTTTCTTTTTCCAAAATGACTGAAAAATCTGGTGAGAAACAAACAACACATGAAAAATTAAATCATCATCATTAAAAAGGTGCAATTATTTCCTGTTATGATTAAACATCACTGTCAAATGTTCAAACTTTATTTTAACCCTCCTGTCGTGTTCGGGTCAAATCAGACCGATTTACAACTTAAAACACTGATAAATATTGTGTTTTACATCTGATTGACTCAAGACCTTATGATATCCTCCACACTATGCACTTGAACATATAAAATTGATGATCACCTCTTTCATTGAATTTTGAGTGTTTTAATCCACCTTGTTACATCTGTGGTGTTCCCGGTCAAAAGTGACCGCCATAGGAAATGAATGGGTTTCCAGATTATATTCCTTCATCAGACAGAAAATATCCCCATACACACCACCCCAACTCACTCACTAACTTACTAACTCACTCACTAACTTACTCACTCACTTACACAAACAAACACACACACACACATACACACACACACACACAAACACACACACACACACACACACACAGACATTTCAGACTGAACAATGTCTTTTGCGGGTACACATCTCTTTCCCGCGCTTATGTGGCGATCCTCCCACGTGAACCAACTTCATGAAGAAACAACTCATCATATCTTCACACAGACTAGACAGGTATCTGTTATGTGAACCTGTCTCTTTCCCGCGCTTATGTGCCTATCCCCCACGTGAACCACATCTTTCAGACTAATCAATGTTAGTCATCGTCTTCACACAGACCCCATATATATAGCTTCATGTTTGCCTTGAACTTCTTTCAATCTGAGCCCAATAAGTAGGCAATTGACCAGGGGGTTCTCTGTCTAAGTGGTTCTGGTCCAGGTTTTGGACATGATGAAGAGGGCACTGAAATTGAACCAGAGATAGAGCAGGATGTCTCGGAAGTGGAAGACAACGCGGATTTTGATCCAGATGTTGAGGAAACTGACCAGTCAACAGATGGAGAGGGAGAGGCACCTGAAGAACAGGAGACATTCCAGTCCAAGAGTGGACACTTGAAATGGTCTTCGTCCCCCCAGGACAGAGGAAGTAAAGAAAGAGTGGAAAACATACAGATGATGCCAGGGCTAACACGGTATGAGACATCTCGTGTGGATGACATCAAGTCCAGCTTCCAACATTTTTTCCCATTGTCCATTGAGGGAAATATACTGGAAATGACAAACCTGGAGGGGAAGCATGTGTTTGGGGACACCTGGAGGGAAATGGACCTGGTAGACCTCAAAGCCTACATAGGTCTGTTGATTTTAGCAAGAGTGTATCGCTCAAACAATGAGGCTACAAAAAGTCTGTGGCATACAGAGTCTGGCAGGCCTATATTATGTCTTTACAACAGTTTCATGATGAGTGCCTGGTTCCTTTCAGAGGTCACTGTTCCTTCAAGGTGTCCAAGCAAACCAGGGAAATATGGAATAAAGATCTGGGCAGCATGCAACACCAGGAGCCTGGAATATGCAGGTATACATGGTGAAACCCAGTACTGTAAGGGCCGAAAAAACCAGGGCATGTGTGTTGTGCTGGACATGACAACCAGTCTCCAAGGGATAATATAACATGTGAGAAGTTCTTCACATCATATGCTCTTGGTCAGGAGCTGCTGAAAAGAAAGCTCACCATAGCAGGGACAGTGAGGAAGCACAAGCCTGAACTTCTCCCTGCCCTGGTACCGACCAGAAGAAGAGACCGACTCATCAAAATTAGCTTTCACTGACATGACTGACTGACACACTCTTGTGTCATATTTTCCTAAGAAGAATAGAAATATCATCCTGATGAGCATGTTTGTTGAGTTTGTTCTTTGGTTTTTCATTTATTTTTTACATTATATGTTTATTTTGTAATACATTTTCGGTGCCTATTTGTATTTTCACTGCAGTTATTTTATATCTAATTCTATAAATTCATGTTAAACACTAATTTGAGACATTGTTCAGATCTAAAGAATGTTGACTAAAAATTTGGAGGTGAAAAATGGTTTTTGTGCTAATTTAAGAGCACTTAAAACAGAACGGTCAATTTTGACCGGGAACACTAAAGTAAGGGGCAGGAGACGAACACGACCGGAGGGTTAATTATTTGCTGTTCAGACTGTTACTTCTTCCTGTTCCTGCACTTTAAATCTTAAAAAGGAGGTTTTAGTGTTTTGTGTTTGTGCATTTGATTTTTCTGTTGAAGGAGATTGTGTTCAGTGGACACCTTTAAATACCTGGGTGTTCACCTCAATAATAAACTGGACTGGACTAATTACACTGATGTCCTGTACAGGAAGGACCAGAGTCGCCTCCATCTGCTGAGGACTGGTGCAGCAGTCATGATGGAGCCATGTTGACTCCACCTGGTCTACATACCACTCTAGTCTAGAGCCGTTCATCCATCTCTCCACTTCCTTCATGACGACCTTTTGTGGGTCAAATCAGTCATCACACACTAACTACATGTTGTAACCATGGAGTTGACCAATGAGGAACTAGTTTGTAACCACTCACTACGATCTGTCATTTTAAACAAAGTAAACATGGATGAAGTGATTATTAAAGCTGTAAACGTGTTACTGATATTTGTTGTCAGACCCTCGTTTGTTTTTTGGTCAGGTTCATATTTCACATGCTGTTTGTCCTGTAGCCACAATAATCTGGTAATTTGTGGTTCAACTGTGACTCAGCTCAAAATCGATTTGATAACGATGCTGAAATTTCTAGGAAACATTTTTATATCAAAGTGGATCAATATGGATAATGAAACATATTGAAATAAAAACTCCTCACAGCGAATGATGATCGCAGCCAGAATCAGAAGATACAGCAAAACCAGAGACACAGTGAAAACTCTGAAGCAGCTTCTTCTAACAGCTGGAAGCTTCTTCTCACTGTTTGGTTCTACAGAGACAAAATTCACAGAGGAAATGTTTCACTGAGTATTAATGGTTTTGATTTTTAATCTTCTTAAAGAAATTTGAACTTTGAGATCATCTGAAACACACCAGTAAATCTACATCAGGACAGTTCTGATATAAAAGAATTAAGGTTTGAATCTTGTCTCTAGATTCACACTAGTAAATGGTGTTTGTGTAGTTGCACCATTAGACCAGCAGCATGTGCTAATGCTTAATTCAGTGAGGATTAACTCTGGTGTTTTATTTTAGGATTACTTAGTTCACTCATTTGGTCTCAGACTAAATAAACCAACTTTAAACCAGTAGTATAAAAACGACCTAAATGTCTTAGTTGAACTACAGATTGAGACGTCACTGTCTGTGAAACCGGCCCCATGTGTCCTGATAATGACTCAGACCAGTGCATCATGTTTGTTCTACACTTACAAGAAGAAGAATGGATGATAATGTCATTTGTTAGTTGACAGTCAAACTGCTTTTCATCAGTTTCTCTGTCACAGTTCTCATTATTTCATACTCACCAGTTTGCCGTGACCTAAAGTGAGTGTGCTGCTCTCCATTCTCTAACATCTGCACCTCTCTCTCTCCTCTGTCCTCGTGTCCTCTCATATATTTCACCCTCAGATCTGAACCAGCTTGAATTTCTGTCGACATGTTGATGAACAAAAAGCTAAAAACTAACTGAACGTCTTTCTGACCAGTCTTCACTCAGTCAGGCAGCTTTCAACAGAGCATCAAGGAAGTAGCAGCAGAACAAACCACACCCACAGATACTTTAACACATTTGTTTCTGTCTGATGAAAAATTAACTGAGGGACTGTTTGATCTGTGCATTAAAACATGTAAATACACTGAGAAACACAAGTTATACTATGTTAAAGGTTGTTGAAGGTTTATTTCTGGTATTCATTGTGTTATTCACCAGCAACATTGTGCACATGAATATACTGAACTGATGTTGGTCAGAAGCTGTTTTCCTCTTTCAAATGTAAATAAAAATAGAAACAAGTTTCCAACACAGGAAATTAGACGTGTGACCTGTTATTTATAATTTCTATGAACAACTTCCTCAACAAGTTCTGATGATCATTGATGTTTGAGGTCGAAACACTTCAACAGACGTTAGAAGATGGAGAGCAGCTCACTAACACTGGGTCACTGTGACATCGTGAATATTACAGTGGAAAAGATCCGAACTTTAAATTGATGTCAAACAGCTCTTACAGGATCTCTTCAGTTCACACAAAGCACCAATGGAAGTCTCGTCTGTTTCACCTCCTCTAACTACAGAACATGATGGACCTGTCAGTATCAGGTCACCTGACGTCATTTGGCTCCTGGAGTTCAAATGTTCTGATGAAGGTAAAAAGAGGAAACAGAAGATCTGTAGTTCAAATGTATTCTCTGAGTATTTTGTCTACGTAGAACCAAACTGTTTGTTTACTTTCAGCAAAAGTGTCTTTGATCCTCTTCTGACCTGTGAAAGTTTTCATACTTCATGGTGGATTTTAAACTTATTTAAACCTAATTTAACCAACGTTGCTTCTTCTCTGTGGTTGGTTCACAATAACTGAACTAATTCAAGAAGTCCAGGATGTTGGACTCTCACCAAAGGAGTCCTTACGTCCCTGTCCCAAATGTACAGTCAGGGGTTTTCATGATAAGTCTACAACTTGCTGTTAGCTCCTGTTGTTGTGCTCAGTGTGTTGAGTGACTTGTTTCTGTCAAACAACAAATGAACGTCTACTGTGCACGATGCATCTGCACACGAAAGGAGGGCCAACGTGTCATTAGTGTGCTTCACAGGGAAACAGTAGTTGAACCAATTTGTCCTAAAAATACATCCCAGTAATTAGCGTGAGCTGTTTGTTCTTACGTCGTACTGACAGGATGATGAGCCCCACCATCATTAGAAGACACAGCACTCCGAGACACAAGGCAGCAGCTCTGAAAGACTTTCTCTGGACTGGAGGAGGATCCTGAACCTGTGGTCCTACAGAGGGACAAAAAAGAAACATGGTTCTTTGTTACTGGTTTCTCTTTCTGAGCTTTGTCCCATTTGTCTCAAGTATTCCTGGCTGCAGAGGTCAACAAGGGGCAGGGTCGAATTCAGGTTGGGTCAGAGGTCATATAGATGAGTTAGGACAGTGGGTCATGTGATTCATGTAGCCTTGAATAGGATAAAAAATAATCAACACAAGAAACCTGTATCTGGTATAAAACTTCAAGTTGAAGCCATAACTCCTGTAAAAAGGGTGAAGTTCAGTATCTGATCAGTGCTGTTTGTTCTCAGTGAAGTTATTTAAAATACTATGAATCTAAACTCACGTGTCAGTTGTCACTTCACAGATTTACTATCATTACAGTCATACACCATTTAAAAAGTGTCTCATCATGGATCAGATGACATTATTTAGATGTAGACAGCTCCTCCACCTCATAGGTCCTACACACTGTCTTACTTACTGTACACCACCTCATTAATACACACAGTGTTATAGGTCACAGGTTATGTCTAATAAGTAGATAATTGACACTTTTATCACATCAGTGTAAAAACAGCAGTGTTCAGTCTGTCACAGTCACTCAGCTCCTCACACTTCTTCCTGCTCTGGTGTAAAACTCAGAGCTCATACTTTCACAGATCACGTCAATGTTACTAGAACCAACAGAATAAACCCAGACTGAGTTTCACCAAACAGCAACAGAAGATCTGAAAATGAGTCTGAGAACAAACTTCACACGAGTCCAACATGAGTTAAAAGCTCAAATGCTGAGAAGCTGCAACAGAAACATTAATCTAGTTGAAATCATTGATGGATCATGGATCCTTACCTTCCTCAGCTGCTGGAGACAGAAAATCAGTGTGATCATCTCTGATGTCGTCTGCACTCTCGTAGATAACCACCTCTCTTTCCTCCCTCTTTCCTCCATCTTCCTCCTCCTTTCTGTTGTATCTCACCTTATTGGAAAACACTGGTGTGGCGTAAATGACTGTGGACATCCTGAGAGGACGGAGACAGCTGCACTTCACTGACTGTGAACTCTACGCTGATCCAATCCAGCTGCAGTAAAACTTCAACGTGTTCTAGTGTCGTACACACTACGAACTATATGAGTACAGTAACATAACCTGCTGCCCTGATGCTGCTGTCAGCGGGTTTTGACAAACTTCTGTCTGGTTCAGAGAACATTGAGGAAGTAGCACAAACACATTCACACCCCTTTGTTCATTTGACTTTGTGGGAAAAGATTATTACAGTTGTAACTGTAATTGTGTCTTTTAGTTACTTTATGTAAGAGACTGTTAACACCTGGCTGTAAAATGAAAATCTAATGTTTTTTATTAAAAACTGTTTAGAAATACGTGACTTTTCTGTCAGTGTGTTTGTGTTGACATTCGTCCCACATCCGTCACACACACAGGAAGTTTCGCTTTTTCTAATGAACAAACTGAAACACTATGTTGAAGTCAACATTTACGTCGTTATGACGACCATCAGTATAAACTGAAATAAATGAGCAGATTGATGTGAAAGTCACAAAGCAGTTTGACAGAAGAACTCGGAGCAGATGAACATTTATTATGCTGAACACACCACTACACACACACCTGTCCTCTACTTTAATGCATACGTGAACTTAATTTGTAAAGTCACTAATATTTGGTCTGTAGAGAGTCGTAATAATTTAATATAATAACACGTCATAATAAAGTTTGATTAGTTTCACTTTAAATGTTTTATTTGAACATGCTGGTGCCCTCGTGTGGTGGAGCAGTGGACTGCATGTTCAGAATCCTGACAGTCAAAGATCAGGATTCCTGACAATCACCGTCAGTCCAGAACTGTCTGTGTTTATAGCTCCGTCTCTCTGTAACTGACTTGAAACAGAAACAACAAAAGATAAATGTTAAAATAAAAGGAAAATATTAATAATTAATATTCATCTGAAATAAAACATCATTATGATTAGACCACAATTAAAGAACTGTAACTGAAATATCAGGTAAGGATATGAACCAAAATGCAAATGACGAGTCAAGTAATTCTGCTTAAACAGGAGAAACAGCGTATTTTGAAACCTTTATTTTATGCTATAGGTACATTTTGATTATACACATGTTGTCTGTGTGATTCTGTCATTGAGAAGCTGGAAAAACGCACCTGATCCAGGTCATCAGCCGAGGTGGGACAGGCACAGCTGAGAACAGGATTCTGGTATGAGGAGGCTCCTCCCAACAGGCAGGTAGGTAACACCTGTGAGTTAAGTGAGTCCAGACAACCTGAGCTGCTGAGACACAGTCAGTCCTGAGTGTTCCTCTCTCCTCTTCTCTTCTCATGCAGTGTTGAGCCTCAGTGATTTACTGTAGTTTAAAACTTTAACTAGTTTTTACATGTGGCGTCTCCCGAACCGGTTCACACTACTTATAGATAAGTTGTTTTGATGTTGTTGATGATAGTGTGTTTTAAAAGTGCCGCTTTATTTTAGAGCTGCACTTTTCCACTGCTCTACGTTTTATACAAGAAGGTTTTAATAATATGTTTTATTTCCTGTGATCTTTGCTGTGTTGTATTAATTTCTACATGCATCAGATGCTACGAAGCATCTGATAAGTTCCTTCATATTAAAATAGATCTGTTTGTCTGTTTTTTGAAACCTGTACATACAGATTTACCACCTGTCAAACGTGACATCTGAGCTGGTTTCTTTGCTATGAAGTTGTTTAAAATTGTTGTATTTTATGTTTCGGTGTATGAACAGGACGATGATCCCAGTCATCAGGAGGCAGAGCACTCCCAGACAGGAAGCTGCTCCTCTGACAGACTTAGTTTGACCTGGTGGATGAGGTACAGCACACAGAGAGAGCTTTGAAGAAACATGGGCGTTCATTAGAATCACTGATCTGACAGCTTCTATACAATTCAAACAACCACTAATTTGAATTGGTTTAAAGTTAGTGGAAGTATTCTTGAATGTTTCTCCTGAGGGAAATAAAGGACAGAAATCAACCTGATTTCTTTTGTTCTGTGGATGAAATGCAGCTGTGTGTCCTGATTTACTGGGTTCTGCTTTGCAGAAATTAAGAACTGGATGTCCAGTAATTTCCTGAACCTTTATGACTGCAAATCACAGTAAATTATTATATTTATAATAACTTCTATAATGGATTGTCAGCATTAACTAGTTGTCTAGTACAGGTGGTTTATCTTACCCAAATATCCAAGATGTTATATTTGAGTTTGTCTCCACTTAGCTACTTTAAATAGGACCACTGACGTCTGAGGTGGGACGAAGGCAGAGTTTCCTGCTTAGAACCATTTTTATTGTCTTTGGTACAAAAACGTGTCTGTTGTCATGGTTCAGCAGTGATGCCTGTCTGTTGCCATGGTTACTGAGTTCAGAAAGGGAAGTGAGATGTTGAAGCATCACTCAACTCTTCAATTTTCTCTGAACTTAGATCTTTAAAAGACCCCTTGCACTTCCTACAGCACTTCACTTTAAAGTTCGTCTCCTTGTCTTTTTGCCTTGTACCTCATTTGTACGTCGCTTTAGATAAAAGTGATGGACTAAATGTGAGGTAAACTTAAATACTGATGTTTCTATGATAGTTGCTCATAAAGATTCAGTCACTGTTAATTTTGACTAAAAGATGTTTTTTCTTAAATCAAACATGTTTCTAAAGATATTATTTTAAAAGGTGTGTTAGAACATTTAAGCTGAACATGGGAATGTTCTCATTTTGCATTGGTAAATAAAATTAGGTTGGATTAATGTTAACAAAACAAAGTCATGGTGATAGATTTTGTTGGGGTACTTTTCACACACGTTCGTTTGGCTTTATTGTGTTTGAGGTGAACTGTTTGGAGTTCAGGAGCATCTGCAGCAGTCAGTTCAGTTTCTGTTCAGTCTGACTGAGGGAGGTTTTTGTACGACGGTGTTTCACTGTGTGAACACACTCTGACTGTTCAACCAGTGATAACTCTGACAGTAATAAACTGCTGCATCTTCAGTTTGAAAATTACTGACGGTCAGAGTGAAGTCAGTAAATTCTGAACGTGTCCCACTGAAACGATCTGAAACTCCAGACTGACGGGTTGATGTGCAGGAAACAATAAGTTTAGGAGCTTCTCCAGGTTTCTGAACATACCAGTTAAAACAATTGCTAACAGCAGGACTGACTTTACATCTGATATTAATGGTTTGTCCTGGAACAACAGACAAAACTCCAGGAGTCTGAGTCAGGACGATGTCACCTGATGAACCTGGAAACCATGAAACAGAGGAGAAGGGTTATTGAGACAAATCCAGTTTGGACAAAGATGATCACATCAACAGAGGATCATTAGTTTAACATGGACAAGAGATGGAAGAAGGTCAATGCTGCTGGTTCCACTGGTTCTCCATCATAGCACAACATCATTGTGGTGAACCTGGTTCCATCCTGAAGCCCAGTTTTCACAAGAGAGTCTCACCCTGAACAAGGAGCCCCAGGGTGGCCAGCAGTAGAGTCAGAGACATCATCACTGTGCTGCCGCTGTGTCAGTGTCTCTGAAAGACCTGGACAGACACTGATCAACACTGGTCTCTTAACAGCTGGGAGCAGAGAGGCAGGACACATATGCAAACACACACAGTCAGTCAACTGGAGCTGTCAGCAACACAGCAGCAGGTTTCTCATCACTGCTGAAAACGCTGGTCGTCAATTTGCATCTTTAAATGTAAATCTAAACTAACTCAGAGATTTATTGACCTTTAGATATTTTCAGTGTACTAGTTATATCACTATGATGAAGGTTTGACATTTTTAGATGTTTTTGACACCTGGTGATGCTTCAGGCGAGGATCTCAGAGACATGTGGAGTAACAGCTGTGAGCAGTAATGTAATTTGTTTTCTTCAATTGATTCATTAATCCCCATCAAAACCATTTCAATCATTTCAGCAGCTGTTCTGGAGCTTTATATTAAATTACATTGTTGTGGTTGAACAGTGTAGTGGTAAGATCACCACCTCCAGTAGGGGTCCTTAGGAAAGGCCTTCTTTGTCTTGTACCTTGTAAATTGCTTTGGATAAAAGCGTCCACCAAATCATGATTGACTGTAGTCAGCAGAGTCCTTGTGCCAATTTAAAAAGGGTTTGTTCAGTTTTTCACTGTGGTAACAACCACTGACATATTGAATTAACCACTCTGACTGTAATAAACTGCGGCAATGATCTGGAATTCCTGACGCCTGGTTGTCAACAAGGTTGAAAAGCAGTTTTGGATGATCTTCGTTTTTGTCCGGGTACCTGGTACTTTCAACACTAACAGACTTTATCACAATCTCTGATCTTGGTCTACTTAGTTTTTCAGGCGATTCCTCATAATCAACCTGGAAGAAGAAACCAAGGCCGGCTAGGATAAGGAACAGGGAGAGTTGTTCACAAGAAGTCTGTCACAATCAACCCTCATGTGTCCACTCTTCTGCTGAACCCCATAGACTAAGAGGAATTTCATGGTTAGTTCCCAATATTTGTCCTGGATTATAAACATGTTTATGTTTACCACACTTCAGTATACATTTGTGCTATAGAATGCTAAAGAAACTTGTTTACGTGGACCTGAATAAAAACTTGTTTAATATGTTTAATATATAATAATATGTTCAAATCTCAGGACGGGAATGTTCTTGGAAATGTTCCGTTTTTTTATAAGTAGTATAATTATAATAAGTAGTTGAAATAAACTGTTTGCATTAATAAATTAGGAACAGTTTTTATGTAGAAACAGTAATATGATGCTGTGTACTATGGCATCAATGAATAACAAATGTATTGCAATTTTATTATTGCATTAACGTACTGCAACATTGATGACAGAAGGGGGACTGTAAACATAACAGTTGACTTATGGGAACTATGTTGATAGTATTTTACTTTTTATTTACATGACATAATTTGAACTGAGCGGATTTAACCAGTTTATTGTTTAATTATCATATTTAGTGGTAATTTGTGTGTTTGATGACTGCAGATAAATTTCGTTAAGAATGTCATCGGTGAAACCTAATATTAGAAGAATTAATGACTTCAGATTAGAATAACAATACAAATAAATAAAACAGGGTTTAAAAAATTCTCTGACTCTAAATTTATAATGCTTAACAGAACTGTTTTAGTTGAGTTTGTTTGTTTCAGAGTCAGAGAGCCGTGTCTCTCTACAGTCAGAGGTTTTTGTACGACGACTCAACCAGTTTGTTTCACTGTGGTACACGTTCGGTGGAGGAACCAAAGTGGAATTTGGAAGTAAGTCAAATATATAATATTTCTTTTCTGTTTCTTTTATTTTCTTTGGAGTTCCTTTACATTAAACTTACCAAAATAAAACTGTGGAGTTTCTATGTTAAATTCTAAGTTTTTCTAAAAGTCTCTGCTTTAAAAGAAAAGATTTGTTTTAGCTTGAGAAATCAGAAAATAGACTAATAGTTAGTACATCAAGTATCAAGACAGTGGATAAATGATTATTTCTAAATTTAAGAGTAAGACTGAATGTTGAAGGTTTGTAGGTTTAGTTCATGTTGTCAGAGTCAGAGAGCCGTGTCTCTCTACAGTCAGAGGTTTTTGTACGACGACTCACTGACTTTGTTTCACTGTGGTGGACTTTTGGTGGAGGAACCAGACTGGATGTTGGAAGTAAGTTTCTGCACTAATATTAATAAACGTGAAGTAAGTTGATTTATTTTAATGAATTTTCAAGTGTTGTGCTTTTCAATGTTTTGATGTGTGTTTAAATATTTTATGAGCTTCATCACATAGAAAATTATTTTAAAATATTAAAATCTGATTTGATTTCCAGTGTAGTTGGATGTATTTCAGGTCATATGAGGACTTTTTCTATGTTGATTCACATGAGAGGTTTTTAAAGGGAAGTGAAACAATGTGTGACTGTTGGAGCGGAAAAAAACATCTGACAGAAACTCCTCAAAGGAGAAAACGTTGGTTCCTGCTCTAGTCCTCAAACCTGATTTATGTCTCATAGGTGATGCTCGTCCCACCCTGACGGTGCTGCCCCCCTCCAGTGAGGAGCTGCAGCAGGGCAAGGCCACGATCATGTGTCTGGCCAACAAGGGCTTCCCCTCAGACTGGACTCTGTCCTGGAAGGTGGACGGCGGCAGCAGCAGCAGCATCAGTGGCAGCAGCAGCTGGGAGGAGACCGAGAGTCCCGGGGTGCTGGAGAAGGACGGACGCTACAGCTGGAGCAGCACCCTGAGGATCCCTGCAGACCAGTGGAGTTCAATGTGCTCTGTGACCTGTGAGGCCTCCCAGGGCTCCCAGAGTCCAGTCACAGAGACTCTGAGGAGAGACCAGTGTTCCCAGTCCTGAGCTGCTCTGTTCTCTGCATCGTTGTCTCTCATTCTTCAGCTTCACACGTTTCAGAAACAACGCTGTCGCTTTTTACAGTATTTTAAGTGTTTCCAGACAATAAAGGTTTGTTCATAAAATGTGTTGTTTTCATGTTTATTAGTGTTTATTAAGTTTCTTAATGATTATTGAAGAAAAGGAGGCAAAAAATAAACACAATATTTGTATAAATATACAGTATCTCAAAAAAGCTTGAAGATACAACAACAGACAGACAGACAGTGAAAACAAATGGAGAAGGTATCAGCAACAAAACAACAAACTAGACACAGGTGAAACTCTGGTATCCTCACATATTTGTTCATATGCATTCCTGCAGCTGAGGCAGAAAAGCACAGCATGACTTACAGTACAATGAAAAATGAAAGAAGTTTGTTAGAAATCTTTGCAATGTTTTCTTTTTGTTTTTTTAAATCACGTGTACATAAGTATTTAGTTTTTGCCATGACACTCAAAACTGAGCTGAATCCTGTTTCCACTGATAATTTTAAATCCAGTAGTGAATCAAACATTTCTCACTGGTTTTGGTTCATCTTTTTCAAAGATTTACATTTTTTTAAACAACATTTATTTAATCATTAGTCTTTATGTGTAAATTCATTTGATGGGTTTCAATATGTAATTTAGTAGTAAAAAATATTTACACTGAAGTAACAAAGCAAATACTGTATATGTATATGAATACAGTACTGTAAGCAAATAAAATCCTGTTCTCTGTAGTTCTGTTTCTGTATTTTTACATATATATTTTTTATGTTTAGTTGGTAAAACTAAGAATCACCAGTTTAACTAGTTTAACGTTAACGTCAGTGGAACAAAACGTCCCTTCTTACTTTTTATCTTTAGTTCTGAAACTTGTCTGTTGTCATGGTTCAGCAGTGATGACTGACTGTTGCCATGGTTACTGAGCTCAGAGACAGAAGTGAATCACTGAAGACCAGTTTGATCCAAACTCCCAGTTTCACTAAGATGTTTCTGTGTCTTTTTGTGCAGTGGGGCGAGTCCAACCCACCCTGTTGGTGCTGCACCCCTCTAGTAAGGATCTGGATCAGGGCTCCCAGTATAATGTTGATGAAGGAGGTTTTTGTACGACGCTGTTTCACTGTGTGAACGGAGTGCTGTAATCCTGCTGACAGTAATAAACTCCTGCATCTTCACTCTGAACTCTACTGATGGTCAGAGTGAAGTCCGTACCAGACTGACTCCCACTATAGCGATTAGAAACTCCAGACTGACGGTTTGAGGTCCAATAAATCAATAGTTTAGGAGCTTCTCCAGGTTTCTGGAGGTACCAGTCTACCTCATTGCTAACACTTGAACTGGCTTTACATCTGATATTAACAGTCTGACCTGGAACAACAGACAAAGCTCCAGGAGTCTGAGTCAGGACGATGTCACCTGATGAACCTGGAAACCATGAAACAGAGGAGAAGGGTTATTGAGACAAATCCAGTTTGGACAAAGATGATCAACATCCAAACAGAAGAGGATCATTAGTTTAACATGGACAAGAGATGGAAGAAGGTCAATGCTGCTGGTTCCACTGGTTCTCCATCATAGCACAACATCATTGTGGTGAACCTGGTTCCATCCTGAAGCCCAGTTTTCACAAGAGAGTCTCACCCTGAACAAGGAGCCCCAGGGTGGCCAGCAGTAGAGTCAGAGACATCATCACTGTGCTGCCGCTGTGTCAGTGTCTCTGAAAGACCTGGACAGACACTGATCAACACTGGTCTCTTAACAGCTGGGAGCAGAGAGGCAGGACACATATGCAAACACACACAGTCAGTCAACTGGAGCTGTCAGCAACACATCAGCAGGTTTCTCATCACTGCTGAAAACGCTGGTCGTCATATTTACATCTTTAACTGTGAAGAATATTCAGAAGTTTGGTACCAAACTAACTCAGGGATTAATGGACATCAGAATCTTTTAAGTGTTGTTAAAAACTCCTTGTAGTAAAACTTATGAGTAGTAAAGTGAGTTTTCTGAATGTTGTTGTGCTGAATTTAAACAACTTCTCATTCATATTGTATTAAAACTTGATTCATGCTGCACAATCAAAACCATTTAAACACATGGTTCCTTTCAGCTCTGGAGCTTCTGATCTAACAACATGATCATTTTCAGCAGACAGAGTTTGACCCAGTTAATATTTCAATGTTCAGACCACTGTGAAGAAGAAAACAGTTTAGAAACAGTTTAGTCAGCTGATGTTTCCAAGGTCACAATAATTGTTCAGTTTCTGTATATTTGTTGACTTTGAGTCTCATGTTTGAGAAAACATGTTCCTGTATTTGATTTAGTACTGACAGTATATGTATATGTACAAATAGTTTTAACTAGATCATTCATCTTTGCTTTGTAATGATTCCAATACTAAAGTTCCTCTAAGAAATAAAGTTCTGAGTTCTGAGGGTCTTGTGGGTTATTTTTAGTGTTAATTTGATCATAAAGTTTTTAATACTGTTCTTTCTTTTTACAGTACAGTGTATCCAGAAAGTATTCACAGCACTTTATATAATGTGTTATGTTGCAGCCTCATATCAAAATAGATTAAGTTCATTATTTTCCTCAAAATTCTACAAACACCCCATAATGTCAAATCGAAATAAGTCTGTTTGAGATCTTCTTAAAAATAAAAAAAAATTCAATTCAATTCAATACAATTTTATTTGTTAAGTATTTTTTACAATTGACATTGTCACAAAGCAGCTTTACACAACCAAAGAACAGTACATGAACTGTGAATGTGTAAGAATCATAATAATCAGATTGTCCCTGATGAGCAAGCTGAGGGCGACGGTGGCAAGAAAAACTCCCTGAGAAGGCAACAGGAAGAAACCTTGAGAGGAACCAGACTCAACAGGGAACCCATCCTCATATGGGTGATTACATGCTGTGTAGGCAGCAGTCCAGTATAACAGTTAAAGTCTTTTAAGTTAATGTGGAGTCCAGTTAGTTAATTGCAGGCAGACTTGCTCCATTCCTGGACTATCGAGCGTTGAGTCAAGACCTCCTGGAAACAGCTTCCGACGACTTCATAGTAACACGTGACCAACTCCAGTTTCCACAAAAAATCACATATACATAAGAATTCACAGCCTTTGCTATGACACTCAAAATTGAGCTGTGGTTAATTGTTAGAGTGAGAGAAAGGCCTTTACTCTGAAAGAGCTCCAGCTTTTCTCTGTGGAGAGAGGAGAACGTCCCAGAAGAACAATCACCTCTGCAGCACTCCTCCAATCAGGTATCTATCGTAGAGTGGTCAGAAGGAAACCACTCCTCAGTAAAGGTTTGTCAAAATGCACCTGAAGGACTCTCAGACCATAGGAAAAGAGATTCTCTGATCTGATGAAACAATGACTCAAATCTTTGGCCTAAAGGCCAAGTGTCATGTCTGGATGAAACCAGGCACCTCTCTGTACCTGACCAATACCATCCCTATAGTAAAGCATGGTGGTGGCAGCATCATGCTTTGGGGATGTTTTTCAGTGGCAGGAACTGGGAAACTAGTCAGAATAGATAGAAAGATGAATGCAGCATGATACAGACACATCCTTGATGAAAAGGTGTTGTAAAGCACTCTGGACCTCAAACTGGGGCAACAGTTCATCTTTCAACAAGACAAAGTCTGTAAGCACTCATCCAAGATAACAAGAGAGTTGCTACGTAATAACTCTGGGAAAGGCCTTGAGTGGTCCGGCCAATTTACTGATAATCATCAAATGTTCTACAGCATGTAGCAAAATGTTGCAGTCTGATATAATAAAGAATCATTTTCACATAAATATCTTCACTCTGCCAAGTTTTTAATTGGAATGGATCAGAAAATGGCTGTGCTGATGCTCCCCATCAAACCTGATGGAACCTGAGAGGTACTGCAAATATGAATTTGAAGCATCACACTCAAAAACACTGGAGGTCTTAATTGGTGCTACAATTACTTCAACAAAGTACTGAGCAAAGACATAATTGATTTTAGTAATATAAGAAATATTGAATCTTCTTCTCTTTCGGCTTTTCCCATCAGGGGTCGCCACAGCGAATCATCCTTTTCCACCTCACTCTATCATGAACATCTTCTACCCTAACACTAGCCAACCCCATGTCCTCTGTTATAACATCCATATATCTCCTCTTTGGTCGTCCTCTTGTCCTCCTGCCTGGCAGCTCCATCTCCAACATCCTTCTACCAATATATTCACTATCCCTCCTCTGAACATGTCCAAACCACCTCAGTCTGGCCTCTCTGACTTTGTTGCTAACACAGGCAACGTGAGCCGTCCCTCTGATGTACTCGTTCCTTATTCTGTCATAAGAAATATTGAATATTGGTCTATAATTAGCTAAAACCCCCTGAGTCCAGAGTAGATTTTTTGAGTAGAGGTTTGACTACAGCAATCTTTAAAGCCTGGGGTATGTAGCCTGTAAATAAAGATAGATTGATCTGATCTAATATGGACGTACTGATCAAAAGTAAAACATACTAAAGCAGTCTAGTCGGGATGGGGTCTAAGATACATGTTTGATGGTTTAGATTAATAAATTATGAATTTAATTTAATTTATTTTTTCTGTAAAAAAAAAAAATATTAGCTGCACACACTAAACTTTTTTCAGAACAAAAAATTATTTGTATCCACAATTGTTTTGTCTCATTCTTATATTTCTTAGCCATTAATGTATTTTTGAGGTAAAGATGGAAAATGTTTAGCAGTTTAAACCTTAAATTAGGTTTTTGCAGTTTATGACAGTATATTAAATGTTACATTGTGTGTACAGTATGTTTACTGACACATGATAGTGATTTAATGGGCTTTGTTCAAGATCAAAGTGAGATGTAGTTTATACAAAGTACTGTTAGTGTGTGTGTGTGTGTGTGTGTGTGTGTGTGTGTGTGTGTGTGTGTGTTCGTGTGTGTGTGTGTGTGTGTGTGTGTGTGTGTGTCCTCAGTGAACTGTATCAGTAGCTTCCAGCTGCAGCAGTCAGTTCAGTTTCTGTTCAGTCTGACTGAGGGAGGTTTTTGTACGACCACTTTTCACTGTGTGAACAACCACTGACTGTTGATGTTAAATTCACCCTGACAGTAATAAACTGCTGCATCTTCAGTCTGGACTCCACTGATGGTCAGAGTGAAGTCATAGTTTGATCCACTGCCTGAAAAACGACCTGGAGTCCCCGACACTCGATTGTTAACATAGTAAAAGAGCAGTTTGGGACGTTCTCCATCTTTCTGCTGGTACCAGGCTAAACGGTTAGAATAAATATTCTGACTGGTTCTACATCTGATGTTGATGGTTCCTCCCAGATCAGTTGTCACTGCTCCAGGCTGAGTCACTGTGACCTGACCTCTGGACTCTGAGGATACAGAGACAACAACATAAAGCAGCAGCATCATGGTTTTGTGGGCTTCATTTCAGAGGGACACATGTTGATAGAGGAGAGGAGTTGGATTCTCTGGACTTTACCTGTGAAGCAGCAGCAGAGGAGAGTCCAGATGAGGACGGAGATCAGAGTCATGTTTTGGATGAGGAGGATTTCTGTGTCTTCTGTTGTCATGAAGGACAGCTGTCAGTCATCCAGGGTTCAACTCTCAGGACTATAAACTCTCCCAGAGCACTGGAGCATGGTGCTGCTGATGCAAAGTGGCTCTATGGAAATGTTCTGACCCACTCCAACAGGGACTTGGATCAATACAATAATGATGATGATGATGTTTATCAATTTATCAAGTTTTTTGTACGACAATTTCATCAGTTTGTTCTTGTCAAATCATCTGATTAAAACAAGTCAGTGAATCCTGGAACCTGTGACTCTTGCTGTGATTTGTGAGTCAGTTCTGTTAAATGCTGTTCTTTATTTGGAAACTACAGATAAACCAATATTTAAACTTCTGGAAGATTCTCAGTCTCTCAGATCATGGTCCATCTAAAGCTGCTGTTCAGTGAAAACTGGACTCGTTTGAAGTTCATGAAGATGTTTCACGTCTCATCTGAAAGTCTTCATCAGTTCTAACTGATGCTCTTACTGATCAGTTCAACAACTTCAAGCTGCTTCAGTTGTCAGTGAAGAGCAGCTTTGGACTAAACCAACTGATAGTGTAATATTTAAAGATCAAATGAAGAAACTACATTAACTTGCTATTATATGTTTGTGCTATTTAATTTTTGCTAAAGTGCTAAACAAAGATTTGTTGAAACTAAAACTGGAGCAGATCTAATAAAAAGCCTCCGACTCTTGTTTCAATTCATCGTTTGAATCATTGAACACTGATGTTGAAGTTTGTTCATTAAACTAAAGTCACAGTTTCCTGTTTGAAACCTTTTATCTTTATTACTGAAACCTGTCTGCTGCCATGGTTCAGCAGTGATGCCTGTCTGTTGCCATGGTGACTGAGCTCAGAGGGGGAAGTGAAACCCTGAAGACCAGTTTGATCTAGTCTGATGAAGACCAGCAGAACCACCAGCCTCCTCTGCTGCCACCAACAGGGTGGAGTTTCTTTTTTCTTTGTATCAACTTTCTTCATATTGTCTCTGTCTCCTCCTCCAGTGGGTCGAGTCCAGCCCACCCTGACGGTGCTGCCCCCCTCGAGTGAGGAGCTGGATCAGGGGAAGGCCACGATCATGTGCCTGGCCAACAAGGGGTACCCCTCAGACTGGACTCTGTCCTGGAAGGTGGACAGATGCTACAGCTGGAGCAGCACCCTGAGGATCCCTGCAGACCAGTGGACCAAGGTGGACTCTGTGACTTGTGAGGCCTCCCAGGGCTCCCAGAGTCCAGTCACAGAGTCTCTGAGGAGAGACCAGTGTTCCCAGACCTGAGCTGACTCACTGGGACTCTGCTCCTGGTTTTCCTCTGATCCTGTTCTCACTCTTTGACTCTGAGTCTTTTTCATTTTCTCTTTTTCTATCTGATTTAATCACACCAGTTTTTATGTCATGTTGATAATTTCAGTGTTTCCACTCAATAAAAATCTGATCATCAAATAAATTCTGTTTCCAGTTGTAGTTTTTGTTTCATCAACAGATGATTCTGAAACTTTGTGGATGACATTAACACAGTTTGATCAAACTTTTCTTGTGGTTATTGGGAACGTGTTTGATTCATTGTGACATTTCCAACACATCAGTCAGTTCAACCTGAAGTGGTTTTCTACATATTGGAACTAGTTCAGAGTCCACATGGACTGAAACCTCTGCTCCTTCACTCTGAAGTCTGCACATTAATCCTCTGTAGGTTGTTCATCACATGGAAATTATAACTGTGTTTGATCCAAAGTTCAGAAATATAAAGTCAGACATCATCTACATAAATGTTCACGTGACTTCATTTCTACATGTTACTGAGTCTTTGTTCACAGTAAAAGAACATTTTCTGTAGTTTCTGAGATTTTCTGAATCTTGGAACAAACTTTCTCTGATTCAACAGAAACTCTGATCACAACATAAAGTCAAAGAACATTGTTCCACTTTTCCTGTCAAAGCTCCGAGATCGGAGCTGCTGTGTAAAAACCAGGCAGCCATGATGTGTCACATGTCAGAGAGAAGTTTGTGTTTGGACTGAAAAGACTGGACGGTGTTAGTTTGAGAGGGTGGAGGAGGAACAGCTGGATGTTTGGGAAGACGAAGGTCAGGAAGGAAACATCTATCAGTAAGCTAAAGAAAGTCGCTGAGAGAACAGTGGACTAAATACAGCTCTACTGTAGATTCAGTGTTTAACTTTTAAATAATTAAAAGTTTCATTCCAGATGGACAGTGTTAGTGTTTGTGGTCTTTTTTAAATGATAGTTTAGATCTGTTTTTTTTTTTCTGTTAAATTTTTTGAGTCATTTAAAATTTATTTGATTCAACAACAATCTTTACTCAAACTATAGGCCAATAAAATATTTAGATAATTTCATTAAAATTGTAATATATAAAATATTATGTGTAAAAAAAGATTTAGATTATTTTATAGCCCTTAAGTTATTTTTCAAACGTCCAGTGTTTCAGTTTCTGAGCAGCTGTTGATTCAGATCAGTTCCTCTTCAGCTGAGGGAGGTTTTTGTACGACGTTATTTCACTGTGTGAACGGAGTGCTGTAACCCTGCTGACAGTAATAAACTCCTGAATCTTCAGCCTGAACTCTACTGATGGTCAAAGTGTAGTCAGGATCAGATCCAATTCCACTGAAACGATCAGAAACTCCAGACTGACGAGTTGAAGCGTATCTAACAAGGAGTTTAGGAGCTTCTCCAGGTTTCTGAAGGTACCAGTGCAGGTAGTTACTAACACTTGCACTGGTTTTACATTTGATAGACACAGTCTGACCTAGAACTACAGACTGTCCAGGAGACTGAGTCAGGACGATGTCTCCTGATGAACCTGGAAACCATGAAACAGAGGAGAAGGGTTATTGAGACAAATCCAGTTTGGACAAAGATGATCAACATCCAAACAGAAGAGGATCATTAGTTTAACATGGACAAGAGATGGAAGAAGGTCAATGCTGCTGGTTCCACTGGTTCTCCGTCATAGCAGAACATCATTGTGGTGAACCTGGTTCCATCCTGAAGCCCAGTTTTCACAAGAGAGTCTCACCCTGAACAAGGAGCCCCAGGGTGGCCAGCAGTAGAGTCAGAGACATCATCACTGTGCTGCCGCTGTGTCAGTGTCTCTGAAAGACCTGGACAGACACTGATCAACACTGGTCTCTTAACAGCTGGGAGCAGAGAGGCAGGACACATATGCAAACACACACAGTCAGTCAACTGGAGCTGTCAGCAACACATCAGCAGGTTTCTCATCACTGCTGAAAACTCTGGTCGTCATATTTACATCTTTAAATGTAAAGAATATTCAGTAGTTTGGTACCAAACTAACTCAGGGATTAATGGACATCAGAATCTTTTCACTGTAATTAAAAAGTTCATGTAGTAAAACTTATGACAAGTAAAGTTAGTAAACAACTTCAAAACCTTTAAACACAAGTTTCCTTTCAGATCTAGATCTTCTGATCTAACAACATGATCATTTTCAGCAGACTTAGTTTGACGTTTGATGTTTGAGAAAACATGTTCCTGTATTTGTTTTAGTACCGTCAATAAATGAATATGTACAAATAGTTTTAACTAGATCATTCATCTTTGCTTTTTAAGGATTCAAATACTAAAGTTCCTTTAATTAGAAGTCTTATTTCAAAATAGATTAAATTTATTGTTTTCCTCAAAAATCTTAAAACACCCCATAATCTCAAAGAGGTTTGTTTGAAATCTTTTCAAATTAATTAAAAATAAGCAAACGAAAAAATTACAAATACATTAGTCCTTACAGACTTTGCCATGACACTCAAACTTGAGCTCTGGTGAATCCTGTTGTCATGATTCCAGCTCCTCCTGCCTCTCTGCCCCTGATTTCCTGGTTTGGCTTGTTCCTTGTTTCCTTTCTCTCCTCTGTCAGGTGACCTGTTGATTGAACATTGTCTGCACCTGTGTCTCTCCTGTCCTTTTATTAGCAGGTCTGTCAGTCTCCTGTTTGCCAGATAGTCTCACATCAACCTGAGTGCAAAACTATCCAGCATTTATCTTTGGACTGATTATCTGATACGAACCCTGCCTGACCTGAAACCTGTCTCTGCCTTGGACCTCGCTGTATATGACCTCGGACCGTCCCCTCTACTCTGCTCTTGGATCTGTCCTACCTATGACCTATTGGAACAGCCTTTTCTGTGTCTAACCCATGACAGTCAACTGAATTGTTGGTGTTTCTGTGTTGACTTGGCACACTCCTATAACCAGCCATTAGACTTTTGCTTTGTGTCCCAGGAGATTCTGTTTCTGTCCGTTTCTCTCAGCTCCATGTGCTCACCAATCTGCACCGGCCATCTTGGACATTGGTCATTCACCTTTTGCCTTTACACCACTCCCGGATCATCATCTCGCCATCTCCTCACTTCCCAGTTCTCCTCGCTGCTCTCACTCATTGGTCATCTACTCTTCTTTATTACATCAGTATTCTACTGTGTGACTTTTAACCCTGTCTCCTCTCATAGACCTCCACCCACATCCGAAGTCACTCCTCTTCAGCTGTGATGTCACTGGACCTCCTCACAGTGATTGTATTCTCTTTTTTATAATAAACTCTTAACTCATTCTGTCTTTTGTTATCTCTGGTTATGGAGTCTGAACCCCAACGCTGTGACACCTGATAAGCATGGTGGTGGCAGAATCATACTTTGGGGATGTTTTTAAGCAGCAGGAACTGGAAGACTACTTAGGCTTGAGGGGAAAATTGAATGCAGCAATGTACAGAGGTATCCTTGATGAAAATCTGTTCCAGAGTGCTCTGGACCTCAGACATTGAACATCTCTGGAGAAATCAGAACATGGCTGTGCAATGATACTCCCCATCAAACCAGATGGAACCTGAGGCACTGCAAATATGAATGGGGAAACTGCCTGGGAGTGGGCTCCAAGCTTGTAGTATCATACCCAAAAAGACTGGAGGTTGTTGGTCTTTTTTAATGATAT